>NC_056617.1:13328381-13578381 GCF_018340385.1 Cyprinus carpio | reverse complement strand
TGCATTGTTCTTCACCAAACTGTTGTTGGGTTGTTGGAAGAAGTTGCTGTCGGAGGGTGTTTTGGTACCATTCTTTATTCATGGCTGTGTTTTTGGGCAGAATTGTGAGTGAGCCCACTCCCTTGGATGAGAAGCAACCCCACACATGAATGGTGTCAGGATGCTTTACTGTTGGCATGACACAGGACTGATGGTAGCACTCACCTTTTCTTCTCCGGACAAGCCTTTTTCCAGATGCCCCAAAACAATCGGAAAGGGGCTTCATCGGAGAATATGACTTTGCCCCAGTCCTCAGCAGTCCATTCACTATACTTTCTGCAGTAGATCAATCTGTCCCTGATGTTTTTTTTTGGAGAGAAGTGGCTTCTTCTTTGCTGCCCTTCTTGACACCAGGCCATCTTCCAAAAGTCTTCGTCTCACTGTGCGTGCAGATGCGCTCACACCTGCCTGCTGCCATTCCTGAGCAAGCTCTGCACTGGTGGCACTCCGATCCCGCAGCTGAATCCTCTTTAGGAGATGATCCTGGTGCTTGCTGGACTTTCTTGGACGCCCTGAAGCCTTCTTTACAAGAATTGAACCTCTTTCCTTGAAGTTCTTGATGAACCTATAAATTGTTGATTTAGGTGCAATCTTAGTAGCCACAATATCCTTGCCTGTGAAGCCATTTTTATGCAACGCAATGATGGCTGCACGCGTTTCTTTGCAGGTCACCATGGTTAACAATGGAAAAACAATGATTTCAAGCATCACCCTCCTTTTAACATGTCAAGTCTGCCATTCTAACCCCAATCAGCCTGACATAATGATCTCCAGCCTTGTGCTCGTCAACATTCTCACCTGAGTTAATAAGATGATTACTGAAATGATCTCAGCAGGTCCTTTAATGACAGCAATGAAATGCAGTGGAAAGGTTTTTTTGGGATTAAGTTAATTTTCATGGCAAAGAAGGACAATGCAATTCATCTGATCACTCTTCATAACATTCTGGAGTATATGCAAATTGCTATTATAAAAACTTAAGCAGCAACTTTTCCAATTTCCAATATTTATGTAATTCTCAAAACTTTTGGCCACGACTGTACACTCAACTAAAGGATTATTAGGAACACCTGTTCAATTTCTCATTAATGCAATTATCTAATCAACCAATCACATGGCAGTTGCTTCAATGCATTTAGGGGTGTGGTCCTGGTCAAGACAATCTCCTGAACTCCAAACTGAATGTCAGAATGGGAAAGAAAGGTGATTTAAGCAATTTTGAGCATGGCATGGTTGTTGGTGCCAGACGGGCTGGTCTGAGTATTGAGTATTTCACAATCTGCTCAGTTACTGGGATTTTCACGCACAACCATTTCTAGGGTTTACAAAGAATGGTGTGAAAAGGGAAAAACATCCAGTATGCAGCAGTCCTGTGGGCGAAAATGCCTTTTTGATGCTAGAGGTCAGAGGAGAATGGACCGACTGATTCAAGCTGATAGAAGAGCAACTTTGACTGAAATAACCACTCGTTACAACCAAGGTATGCAGCAAAGCATTTGTGAAGCCACAACACGCACAACCTTGAGACGGATGGGCTACAACAGCAGAAGACCCCACCGGGTACCACTCATCTCCACTACAAATAGGAAAAAGAGGCTACAATTTGCACGAGCTCACCAAAATTGGACAGTTGAAGACTGGAAAAATGTTGCCTGGTCTGATGATATATATAAGGGCTGGGCATGTTGACGCATTAATTAACATTGACAATTATTTTATCGCGCATTAACTCCGTTGCTCACTGGCTCTGATTCACATACAGACAAACCATGGGTCACAGGAGAGGTTGGGATGTTGATCAGCACTGGCTTAGGATGGGTGTCATCAGCATCTCAACCAATGAGAGCACTTGATCTTTGAGTGGAACTTTCCCTAACCGGAAGTGCCTGCCATAATTTAAATATAAATTATAAGCCTACGTTTACAAGCAAAATTATAAGTTATGCTATATTCACTGGCTTGAAGACAATCACATCCTCACATCACTAGAGATACCATGAGCATGGTTGACCACTGTACCAACAGCTGAGAATTCTAGGTACGGTTTTTAATCCTGCAGAGCAGATAGAAGCTTTCTTTACTGTGCTTGAAATGGTTTAAAACCATAAGGGAAAAGCAGCTTTTGCAACCATGCTGGGAAGTCTGACTGTAATCACACCGAACCATGTTCAAGAGGAAATGTGAAATGACAGTTCCTCACATGTCCAGAAACTAGTGCACATGCCGAACTTCAGTCCTGGAAGGCCACTGTCCTGCAGAGTGTAGCTCCAAACTGTTCTAAAACACCTTCCTGGACGTTTCTAGTAACCCTGAAGACCATGATTAGCAGAGTCAGGTGTTTTTAAATATGGTTGGAGCTAAACTCTACAAGACAGTGGCCCTTCAGGAACTGAATTTGACACCCCGGCAATGGTGGAGAAAAGCTTTTTACTGATGTTTAGTAGGGCTGGGACTGCAATGACTGTGGCAACTTTAACATTTAAAAGGACACTATGGCAAAGTTATTGCTTTCCTTATTCAAACTGATACATATATATATATATATATATATATATATATATATATACATATAAAAAAACACACATATATACAGGTGCTGGTCATATAATTAGAATATCATCAAAAAGTTGATTTATTTCACAGAAAATCTATTGGGTATTGGGAAGAAGATGATGCGATATGCCAGACCCAACAATGCAGAAGAGCTAAAGGCCACTATCAGAGCAACCTGGGCTCTCATAACATCTGAGCAGTGCCACAGACTGATCGACTCCATGCCAAGCCACATTGCTGCAGTAATTCAGGCAAAAGGAGCCCCAACTAATTATTGAGTGCTGTACATGATCATACTTTTCATGTCCATACTTTTCAGTTGGCCAAGATTTCTTAAGTAATATTCTAATTTTCTGAGATACTGAATTTGGGATTTTCCTTAGTTGTCAGTTATAATCATAAAAATTAAAAAATAAACATTTGAAATATTTCAGTCTGTGTGTAATGAATGAATATAATATACAAGTTTCACTTTTTGAATGAAATAAATCAATTTTTTGATGATATTCTAATTATATGACCGAATGTGAAACACATATATATATATATATATATATATATTCATGAATATATGGTTGATCTGAAGAATGAAAGCTATATATATATATATATATATATATATATATATATATATCTATATATATATATATATATATAAACTAACGGTGAGGCTATAATAATTGGTTCAAATAAAATATCAAAACCAAGTAATTACATGGTTTTATTTAACAACAGTGTTAAAATACATAATGTAATATGCCTATACATAATATGAACATAAATACCTGTAGAGGGCGCCAACAGCCTGGTGACGTTTCACTTTACAACGTGATTAATGTTTAAATCCATTACATTTTAATATTTGGCCACATGAAAACTTAGAAACTTCTATTTTGAAGTCATGATGTACAATAAATGGCATATTTAAAAATAGTTTGATGTATTCTCCTGTGTTGGCAAATGTTTATAAATGATTTTACGATACAAATCTAATGAGATAATGCACACTGTTTTCCCAGATGAACATTAAGCAATTCAAATTCACAGCATATACAGAGGAAGAGTTTAGCCCCTTTCACACACACAGTCTTTACTGGTAAATTACTGGTAAATTACCGGTAAGTTACCATTGGATCATGTGTGAACAGGACCTTTTCAAAAATCCTGGTAAATTTGTTCTTGTGATCATATCGTTCTTATGGGGATGTCATGATTACTCTGAGCTGTTTACAACGCTCTGCTACTTTTTTTTTTTTTTTTTTCCAAACGCAGTTTGTGTTTAGCGGATGTTCTCCAAAATGGCACTACAGTGATGCGGAGACACAGAGATGATGAATTGTTGAATAAAGTAGTTGTTTTTGTTTCTTTTGCATACAAAAAGTATTCTCGTCACTTCATAAAATTCAGATTGAACCACTGATGGCAGATGGACTATTCTGACGATGTCTTTCATACTTTTCTGGACCTTGACAGTGTAATTAACTTGGCAGTCAATGGAACAGTCACAAGCCTCCTGGTTTTCATCTAAAAAATCTCAAATTGTGTTCTGAAGACGAACAAAGATTTTACAAGTTTGGAACAGAGGCGGACAGAGTACACAGCTTCATTACTTGAGTAAAAGTACAGATACCCCCTGCTAAATTTTACTCAAGTACAAGTAAAAGTACTACAGTCAGATGTCTACTTAAGTAAAAGTACTGAAGTACTTGTTTTTAAGTAGTACTTGAGTATCAAGAGTACAAGAGTACATTTTCTAAATATTGCATTACTACTGCCACAGTGCTTACATTTATGTACAGAACAGTCCTACATGGAGTTATGAAAAATTTTAATGTTAATACCTTGGAGAATGTAAAAGGAATTGAAAGTAAAATCAAGTAATTTTCATCTTTTTACCATGTTGCTTTATTTAACATTTCTCACTTGCGCACAATGGCAATGCTCTGACAAACCTCTGCTAGAGTTTTAATGGAATTTTTGCACCCACATTTGAACCTGACTGTGCTAAACACACTGCATACTCAAGAACATCAAAGCAAATGCTCAGCTTACATTAATGTGTAATATCAGAAAAGAAAATTCAGCTAAGAATTGTGTGTACATGTGAGTTTCTCTGTTTGTTCATCAATCAAATCAATAAACCTAAATCAGCAAAGAAGGCGATATAGCAATGTTCTGACACACCTCTGAACCTGACCGTGTTATACACGCAGCATAGAAGAGAGAATAACAATGATTAAAGAAAATCAGCTAATCAGCTGTGTTTAGGTCAGCGTACAAAGAAGGAAAAATAAAATTCAGCTAATCTGAGTGACAGTATTAAGCCCCTTCCTCTCACAGACAGGCAAAGGCAGGAGAAAATACTTTCAGCTGAATAACACCGTTCTCACACACACAATCTATGTGTGACAACTCTGTGTGTGTGTGTGTACAGTACTTCAGTTCAATCAAATGTCATGAAGTCTTTGGCGGATAGCTGAATGTGATTGCTGATAGGCTGTGTCCCAATCAGTGGCACCTGCACGATCCAGTCACGTTTGAGAGGGAAACAACAAATTTCAGAGATTTTTCTTTTATTCCGTCGCACAAATTGTTTATCGGATAGGCGTTTCGTCCACACGGAAACCGGCGTTTTGGAAGAGTGAAACCGATGTTTTTTGAAACCGGGTCCCAGAGTTGATAAATTTGAAAACGCCGCCCTTGGGTTTTCGTCTGGACGGTGAATCCGTATATTTTCTGATATGATGAAGTCATCAGCCCACGTCTCGCCCTAATCAGACACCGCTACGTCAAGTAATAGCAACAAAAACATGAACAAACACTGAACGATTGTCTTTTTATTAACTAACATTAACACAGATTAATAAATGTATTGTTCCACCTTCGTTTGTGTACCACACGCAAGGTTTATGAGCATAGTCCAAGTCTTCTTCTCTGTTTTTAGTGTATCTCTGTGGCAGAATTACAGCGCCACATGCTGGTCTGGCATGTATACTACATGGTTTTGCGGTTTCGTGTGGAAGCGGATATTTCTGGAGACGAGGAATAAAAAGATCGGATTGGGGTAAACTCCGTGTGGACGGGGCCGAAGAAGTAATGGGTACTTACGGTTATGGATAGAAATGTAGCGGAGTAAAGAGTACAATATTTGCCTCTCAAATGTACTTGAGTAAAGTCATGAGTACTCCCCAAAAATGATACTCGAGTAAAGTACAGATCCCTCAAAATTGTACTTAAGTACTGTACTCAAGTAAATGTACTCCGTTACTGTCTGGCTCTGATTAACAAAATTTTCATTTTGGGGTGGAGTATCCCTTTAAGACCTATTCTAGCAATCAGCATCAAGTGTCATATATCATTATAAAAAGGAGAACTTGAAGTTTCAGTCTAGTTAATTTAAAGTCCCAATTTTCCGTTTGTTTTCTCTAAGAAAGAGTGAATTTCCAGAATTTTAAGAGAAACACAAGCAACAATTGGGTGTTTTTTACTGTGTACTTCAGGTGGTTAGAACAAAAACTACATGGAAAAGATATAGATTTTCTTATTGCATCACGTCTGTTTGGGACACACTGTGTTACAATTTGATCCCCCCAAAAAATTAAAGTATAAAAAAATTAATGCTGACAGATCTAATAATTGAATCCGCAATTAGGGAAAGTGGAGAGAAGAGATCGAATCTGGAGATGAGCAGGAACATTTGATTTGCATGGAAGACATGGAGATCCAGATTTTTTGTTTATTCATTTGTTTTTAATATTGAACAGGCAAAGTTATTCTGCATCTAAATGCAAAAATATTTATAATTGTTTTAATAAAACAGACTACTGGGGGAAAAATCTGAATATCATGTGACCATCTTCTGTGATTATTTTAACAAAAGCAATAATAATAATTAGAACAGTATATATATATATATATATATATATATATATATATATATATATATATATATATATATATATATATATATATATATATATATATATATATATATATATATAGGTCAGTGGCCCTTGGCTTGTTATCATTGGCCGAATTCAGTGAAAACTAATTGAGGAACCCTGCTTTAGGGGGGTTCCTCATGTCAGAACATGTCATTTTCTTTCCAAACACGGTATTGGGATGTGGCGGATTGCTGGCTCAACATCATGATGTCTATCAGCCATCAGTGATGGATGATGGCATCATCTGTCTGCCCAACCCTAATTAATGCCCTGAATTAATGTCTAAAAATTCTGGACAAAATGGACATATGAACGTATTTCTGTTCATTTCAAAACTATGTACATTAAAAGTTAATAAATCCTTGATTAATATGAATATTTTAATTAAAAACGTTTCTCCACGTACTATTCAATACAATTCTAGTGCATTTAATCTATTAAATAAGAGCAGAGTAAGTGAGTTTTTGGATATGGTAAGATTAAACTTATTTTAGTAAATAAAGTACCACATTTCAGCTGTGTTAGGGTGGGTTAGTTACACAAAATGTTATTTTATCCTTGCTTCTTCTACAGTGCCTGTAGTCCCATTAAGCAACTTGTTAGCAACCGACTTTAAGAAATGGAACAGTTAAAAAAAAAAAAAAAAAAAAAAAAAAAAATCACAAGTGGGGTGTAACTGGTGTGTTTTATGTCGTAGAACAAAACGTGAAAGTATCTTGAGCCTGTGTGAACCACGGACCTTATATTAGGGATTTAACCAAAATCCCATTCAAAAAACCCATTGTTTCTGGGACAATGGAACCGGAAGTCAGGGTTTTTCCTACATTGAAAATTTTTTGGCGGCCGCCAAAACTATTTTTTGTCCCGCCAAAGCCTTATTTGATCTGTAATAGAGATTGCTAATGTGTCGTCATCATGACGTATTCCCAGTGGTAAACGCAAAGCATTTTGGGAAACCGCGGCACAAACATAACGCGCCAGAATTCTATGCATGGAGGGAAGAACGCTATAAACTGGAATATAAGTGGCGTAAAGTTTAAGAACGGAATATCCTTTTATCGTTTTCCAGCGTGGAAAAATAATAGTACAAGCCATGTTTCAGAGGTGACAAATAGTTGACGAATGCCATGGATAGCAGCAGTAAGGAGCCCAAGATTACCTTCGATAACACTCCACCACACAAGATGGTGTGTTCAAAGCATTTTCACAAAGGTAAGTTACAATTACTCTCTGTAAATGTTATGTTGTAGGCCAAAAACCAGCGTGTTTTGTTTGACTTAACCAGACCATTAGCTTAAGTTACCAACGTACTAAAGCGTAACATTAATCAGTTTTAAATGTTGTAACTTACATCTAGGCTACATAGCAATTTATTTGGTGACTGTGTTTTGCAGGCAAACCTGCCTATGAAATGTTGGAGTGTGATCCTGACTGGACCCCTTCTCTGTACCTCGGCCATACTGAGGTCAAAGCTACGAACACAGACCGGTTCAAGCCTTTTTGGAGAATTATATACCATGCTCACATCTAATATGTAAATGTTTATTGTTTTCCAAAAGATTTTGTAATGTCTCTTCTCACATGTAATGATTTTTAGCCATGTCTGTAAATAAAATACACAAAGACTGAATGAAATTCTGCCTCCTTTATCTGTATTAAGGAAGAATTGTGCAAAATCAGTGTTCTTTGGTTGCAAACACAAGTACATAACTTAAATAGTAGTAACAATCCAACTTAATTTCAGTTTCTTTACATATTTAACATGTATATACATTTAAATGAATACATTTACATTATAAAAAGTCCATAGAAGACTTCGTGTGTGTATGCACTAACACTTAGTATCGTGTAGTTGTAAATATATGGGTGCTGGAAGTTGGGCAACAGTTTGACGTCCCCTGACCAGTCGCTCTGCTCTTAAGGATCCAGTCCTTTGATTCCCTTTTATTCTCGTCATATCTCGTCTTTGCATTAGGATTTACTTTTAGGCGGTATGGTACGACAATGTTTTCTTTAGTCCGCTGCATTTTGTACGATTATATTCTGTTTTTCACCCTAATATTTCATTATTTTCATGCCAGAACACTAGCCTGTTATGCCAACCCATGTAAACTGGCCAAACATACCCATAATTCTTTGCGTTCTGATGACGTTGCCGCCCAGTTGGTCACATGTCTTAGCGATCTCTATAGGGTTTTGTGAGTGAAGCAGGCTACAGACGGAGTGACGGAGAGAACGAGCACAGCGCCCCTCCCCCGCGCGCGCACTCTCCGTCTTCAGTTCTGTCTTTGCTCTCTCCCTCGCGTCAAAATCAACTGATCCTAAAAGGTCGGAAGACCGAATCCATGTTTCACGTGGTGCATTCGGAGAATATTTTTGCTGAATTACCGCTGGGTGTGAATTGCAGTCAAAAAAAGTTGCCTTATCTTCTCTTACAACTTGTGACAAGCGTTCCGCACGTGCAGCGGACATAACTTTAAATAAACGCGAAAAAAAATCTATCCAGTTATGAAGTGAGTGAGTGTGTGTGTGTGTGTGTGTGTGTGTGTGTGTGTGTGTGTGTGTGTGTGTGTGTGTGTGTGTGTGTGTGTGTGTGTGTGTGTGTGTGTGGGTGTGTTCACTACTCTTTCGCGATGTCCTAACAGCCAGGATTCCCACACAACACGTCCGCTAAAAGTCCGATTCGCGACCAAATGACTCCTTTAAGCCGATTCATTATAATGAATGGTTACAGCGATCGGTCTGCCCGTCAGTGTCTGAATCGTTGTATAACAAATCATTACTTCTTAGAAGAACATACACATCTGAAATGAGAAAGTAAGTGTGCTTACCCCATTTAGCAAGAGTGGTTAGTAAAATTTAGCTTTAATAATCCTTAGTATTTATAAGCCTACGACAATGTCTGGTAAATTACCTATAAAATCATTTAGTTTAAAGTTAAACTGGAGTGAGATGAAACTAGATCAAAGCACAAAGCAAGCTGTTGCTAGCTAGCTGCTAATTGTATTAAATTTTATATGGTAAAAAAAATTACACTATTACACCTTTTAACGCTAATGTTTTTAATGCTACTTTTTAATTGATATGATTATAATAAAATAATTATCAGGTCTATCAAAAAAGGATTTTATCTTTCAAAACTATGAAAGCCAGTGGTTGAAAAATCACAGCTTTTTTTTGCAAAGACGGCAATAAAGGATGACAGTGAGAGTGACAGGTAATATTTGTGTCTGATAATTGCATAATTTGTAAATAGATAAATTGTGATACCTTTGACATTTCAAATATACTTTGGTATTGATGATGTTTACATGTAAAATAAGTTGTAATCGCTTTCTTTTACTATCTAGCCTGACAGTGATTGTTTTTTTTTCATGAATAAATAGGATAAGAAAAAAAAAATCACAAACTGTTTATTTGTATTTATTTTAAATTTAACATTTATTGTCAATATTGGGCTTGCGGATCATGTGGGTACTAGGGTACTCTTTGCTGTGTGTGGATGACCATGTCGGTCAGCCACCACCGAAGACCAATTTTGACCCAGGAAAAACCCTGGAAGTGCTATAATGCTAACTCGCTTCCGGGTTTTTGCCTAAAAAGTGACATCATAGTTCCACCACTCTACTGTCATTTTACATTATTGACACACTATTTTCCCTATTTAATACTGTAAAGTGCTTTGACACAATCTGTATTGTTAAAAACGCTGTATAAATAAAGGTGACTTGACAAAGTATTTTATCAGAACAGGAGTTCTGTAATTTAAAAATAATTCATATAATTTTTTGTTTTAACTTCTGGATAATGACTTTGTAATTTGAGTGCTTAACTCCATTAATGAGGGTGTCATATTTAACAACAGACTTTGAAGTCATCCTGTTAAGTGTAGAGTGGAGGAAAACACATCCCTTGAGAACTATGTAATTTTTTCTGTGAAAGTGAAGTTCAACTTTTTTCAGCTCAAGGACTTGCATCCTCGATTATACTTTATTCGGTTCCATTTCTTTGATTACTAATGGTTTTCTGCAGAGGTGGGGGACTCGAGTCAAATGACTTGACTCGAGTCAGACTTGTAAGTCGCAAATTTTAGGACTTTGACTTGATATTCATGACTTGAGACTTGACTCGGACTTGAGTTAAATGACTTGAAATAACTACAAGTCATTTAACGTATTTATTGTCTTATCGTCTTTCGTTCCATAAATATCTGTTTGTTTTTGAACGCACTGCGACCTAACCAAGTGGGGGTAATGGGGGTAAGTGATTAATGACAATTTTCATTTTGGGTTGGAGTATCCCTTTAATGATGCGTTCATGTCCCATAAAGGTGATGCCTGTTTGAAGAATGCCATTTGGTGACATAGAAACCATTTTACGTGAATTGTTTAATACTTTTTTCATGTTTTTCTTCAATGCTTGAGGCATATTGAAACAACTGTACCTAAATACTTTTCATGCTTTTATGTTGGACTAATTTCAGTTACATTTACATCTTAGGCTATGTATTGTAATTTTTATTTATTTATAAAAAATTTATTTACTGTACCTAAATACTTTTCATGCTTTTATGTTGGACTACTTTCAGTTACATTTACATCTTAGGCTATGTATTTAAATTTTTATTTTATTTATTTATTTTAGATTTTTATTATATTAACCCTCTGGAGTCTAAGGGTATTTTTGGGGCCTGCAGAAGTTTTGTCATGCCCTGACATTTGTGCTTTTTTCAGTTTCTTATAAATATCTAAATGGCGAAAGTCTAATCTCACTGTAATCAGCACAAACTGGGCTATAATAATATGTGAGCAGCATGTATGTACATGATTGTGTTTTTGAAAGAACAGCATTGTTTGTTACATTTGTTACAGTTACACTTATTTGTTACATTTATATTATTTACATCAAGCTTTTGAATGGTATAGTAGTGTATATTGTTATTGAAACTTCATAATATTTCACTTGATTATACATTTAGTCAGGAATTATAGTTTTGAAAAAGTCTTTGGAAAAAGTCTAACTAGTAAAATGTTTACCACGTTATGTGAAACCTAGTACAAGTATACAAATAAATAAAAAGAGACTTACTCATGTTTATGATCTCTGCTAAATAAAGTGCTTCATTCTTTTTTTCTGAGGAAATCCAAATCTCAAATCCTCAACCACATCACATCTTTTTGGGGTGAATTATGTCTTATTCCTCTCATCGCAAAGCAAACAGTAAAATAAAAAAAAACTTGAACAATCTCGCTGCGTTGTCTTCTGTTGTGTGGGCGTATTCAAGCCGCGCGCTTCATTGAAACATTATTAACTCAAAAGCGCGTTCAGCACGGGGGCGTGGTCACATTAGAAGATAATGAAGGGAGAAGTGAAAAACGGATTACTTTATCACAGAATATTTGTTTTTGGCAGCACTTGTTTAGTTTAAAAGTAGACATGTCAGGCTTTCTATAGATATCTCTCTCATAAGTCTGTGTTGAGTATTCACTGAGTTACAGTTCATTTTAATGACGCGTTTGTAAATGATTATCACCGCAGACAAAGGCTGCAGACAGCACTCCTTGTTTGTTATCTTTATTTTATAAGTGCACAAAGTTTTGTTATGTCTGTATACAAAAAAAAAAGTAGACCCTTTACAGATTTGATTGATGTATTGCTCTTATCTGTACGATCAAAACTGAAAGTGTAATTTAAGTTCTTTTCGGGGTTATCAGGAGAAAATGCCTCATACGCATATACGCGTTAATCGACTTCAGAGGGTTAACCTTTTTTTTAAAATAGTTTTTATATTTAACATTAGTTTATCAGTACCATATTTGAAAGTATATTATTTCGATTATTGGTGCTTTCATAGGCTCTCTCTCTTCCACGCCCGCATGGTTTAAAACACCACATAAACACCACATATCAAATATACGAAATATAATAACATAAATACATACACTCTCCCCCACGCACGCAACGCACGCACACACTGACCACATGACGATTTGAAAAGTGACCATATCGCCCAACACTAATCTCCACTCTTTAAATAAATAAATAAATAAATACACATTACATTCTCCACCAAATCTCAGTTCTATTACCTGGAGCTCTAGAATAAGCTGTTGAAGGCTCTGGATCACCTCCATATTCTCCCTTAGTTCCTGGTCTTCCAGGGTTTCCACCATCTTCTGTAAGTCCACCTTACATCTGAAACAGTAACAAACCTTTCATTATTGAAATTTTGTTCAGATTTCTAAACAAATCCATGATCCTCAATAGTCCAAAGATTGGTAGAACATTACCAATCTGTGGACATTATACTTCTACTTACTAAACATTATACTTACGCTGCATGCTGCCTCAACTCCTCCAGTTTGCTTTGTAGTTTCTCATTTGTCTGCTCCATCTAAAAGAACAACCAAACAATTAAATACACAAAATGAAAAAAAAAAAAATGAAAAAAAAAAAAAAAAAAAAAAAAGCTTCTATATTTCCAAACAACATCATACCCAGAATCGACATGTCAATCGTGGCTGAATGAACAATGATAAAACTGTATTTAGCCCTTTTACCCTTTTTATTTTACCATCAAACCATGCAGAACACTGGTCATTTTCAGCAACAAATAACGTGGATAACGAATAAACTAACATTCCCTGAACTACACAGATGAAGATGTCCAAAAATTCTTACCATGATGATCCTTTCAAACATAAGAGCCGTCTGTCCCACAGCCTCACTCAGTTCTCGGCTCAGCTTGCTGTTTTCATCTTGCAGACAGCGATTCTGCTCCAGGATGTTTGACACATTCTCTGCTGGCTCAGACCTACAAACCAAACACATCTTGATGAATTAGTCTGATGATCTGAAAACAAAATACTTCAAAAGTCAAAAATCCATAAGCTACGTGAGGACATGTTAAAGTAGTTTTACTAGGGTTAATATTAAAAAGATACTTCACCCAAAAAAAAAAAAAAAAAAAAAATAGGAAATCTGTTCTCAACTACCCAGGCTCACAACATTCGAAACATAAGACTTAATTTCTTATTCAACACACAAAAGAAGAAAAAAAAAAGAAGAAAAAAAATCACTCATTTATTTAACGTTACAAAAACATTAGTGGGACCTGGCCTTCAAAATAACACACGCACGCACACCTATTCCCTGAACGCAAACATTAGTTAATTCAGGGCTCCAAACTGCAACTAAAATGGTAGCATTTGCAAGTGCGAGTGAAGTTCTGGGTCTCCAAAGGCCTAGCAATACTAAAATTTGGTAATGCCTTTTTCATTTGTTTGGCAATCGCGAGTGAAGTTTTATGCTGAGACAATGTACCAGTTTTTTTACGGAAACATTTGAAACCAGTTTCTCCATAGCTGGCTAAATAAGCGGAAGCGCGCGCTTTGATCAAACAGCCAAGTAAGCGTCTACACTACGTTCAATATAAAAAAGAAAAAAAATGACAGACAGTTTGGTCTGTGGAGGAAACATTTGAACTTACTGATATTATACCCATCATCGCCTTCTGTTTATTTTATTTTTCATGTCAAGAGTTGTGTCCTTTTTTCTATTATTGAACGAAGTAAATATCAGATAAAAAAAGGAGTACCACAAACAGAAATATCTGATCATCGTTCATATCGCTGTTTATATTACACTTGCGTTACCAAAGCAACTGACACATTTGTATTGCATTCCAAAGAGCTCCGTTATCAGCACCACAGTGGAAAATTAAACCGTATCCGTGCTGACTGGCCCGGATCGGCACTGAATCAATGGTTAAGCAAAAAGAACCGTTTGACCCGATAGTGGAAAAGCGGCTTATGAATCGCACATGAGTGAACGTCATGATTCGACCAATTTGATTTAATTGGCCATCTCAGTCATTTTGACACTGATGAGCGCTGTTAGACCGCTGAGGCTTTGATCTGAAGCTCCTACTATTTGCAGTGGTCACGCACGCGCGCATCCGTAGACTAGCGCAAGTTAATTCTCACACTTTAATAGTATTTATTGCTCCTAACAGGCTGTGTGACTATGAAAATTTATCACCTCAAAATGTACATCAGTATGCAGTTTTCCCTATTGCTTGTGAGCCAGCAATTATCCCTCTGCGTGCCACTGTTGGTACGTGTGCCGTAGGTTGCCGACCCTTGGCCTATAATATATAGTTGGTGTAAAAAAACAAGCTGCTTTTATCCACTAATCAGTAATTTTACACGATAAAAACATGCACTTAATTTGCTTGGAAAATACTTGAGAATATGGCAGTACTTGAGAATAACGTACAGTAGCCCAGCCTAATAATAATTTGTCTATATTAAAAGTATTACCCGTAACAGACCTGTGTGTTTTGTATCACTAGTGCAGCAGTGTCTGTTCTCGGAGAATATAAGCCCTGCCCGTGTGAGGCGCGCCGCTTCCAGCTAAGTGTAAATTTAAGCACAGGCTCATAGACTTGCCATTTATCCTGCTTAAATTTGTTCTAAATGAGAAATGCACATAACTTCATAAGTACTAAATTTGCATAATTGAATATGGAATATTTTATCTAGGCCTACAGTGTTTTTCTTTAATTTTCCACTGACTGCAGCCCTCAAATGTAACATCGGTGAGGCAAAGCTGACAGCTATTTGTGAAAATGCACTTTGAAGCATTCACTTGATAACTTGTGGTTAAAGAGCCACTCAGCGATCAAATGCTGCAAATGCATTTTGCATTTGTTCTGGTTGGCCACCTACTGTAGATCGTCTGAGGAACAATTCCACTTATTCTCTACTATAGGAGAGGAAGAATTGTATAAACTTGTTAAATCATCTAAACCAGCAACATGTATGTGAGATCCTATTCCATCTACGATCCTAAAAGTGGTGCTTCCAGAAGTCATAGATCCTCTTCTGATTATTATTTTGTCATTGTCATTAGGATATGTCTTTTCGGCCCCACTTTATATTAAGTGGCCTTAACTATTATGTACTTTAATTTTTAATTAATCATTTGGTACAATGTACTTATTGTGTACATGTTTTTAGATTGTACTTACATTCTTAAAACACCTGCATGTAATTACATCTGTAAATAATTTCTGTAATTACATATATAACTACACTGTTGACCCATCCTTTACACCTTAACCCACCCTTAATCCTACCCATACCACCAAACCTGTCCCTAACCTTACCCATATTCCACCTCTATAGCAGCAAAAGTGTTTTGCAATACAATATGAACAATAAGTACATTGTACTTATTTTTAGATGCAAGTACATAGTGGTTAAGGCCACTTAATATAAAGTGGGGCCGTCTTTTCTTCTCCACCTGTTTTTTCTGACCCAGCTGTCACAGTGAGCATTTTTTTGTCCAATGGTCATGCCTTAACTTTGCAATTTCTGCATTGCATTAGTTTTGAACATTTCTCATGGGGATTTAATAATTTTTGTCTTTTCAGTCCAAGTTAAACCTCTTTTTTGGCTTATTTCATCTATAAAAGAAAATTGCCTAATAATTCTGCACACTTGAATATAAGGAGTTTTTCACTTTCAGCCTTCGTGGACAATTATATATCACTCATAAATCATTAAATACAAAATTAATAGTAATTAAGATTGATGTGGTTTGGAACTGGTAAAATGTGCTTGGAAAAAAATATCAGAATATCAACGTGCCTAATAATTATGCAGGCAGTGTAAATCAATAAAGGTTTTGGTAACACCTTATAAGGAGGTCTCATTTGTTAACATTGGTACATGCATTAACATGAACTAACAATGAGCAATATATTTTCACAGAAATGATTAATGTTTGTTGATGTTCATTAACAGTGCATTAACTAATCTTGAGAGAATATTTACTGACATTAAAACATGCTTTATAACTATTGTTCATGTTAATTAATATAGTTAATGTCAATAACTGATACCTTATTGTAAAGTGTTACTAAAATTTTATATATTGTTCTGTGTGTGTTTTACAGTTTTGATGGTTTGGATTAACCCTTACCATTGCTGTAACCCTTAAAACCAGACAGCCAGAGGGTTACTGTAAATGCATGTGCCCACTGGACACAGTTTTCCTGATGCCACATGGGTGGCGTTTGCACTGATGGCTTGGGCCCGCCATCGCTGCTTGCAGCTATATCATTCACTTTGAGTTTGCTCTGCAAGCAAACTGCACACTGCAGTACAAGACTAGAGTGCATTTCAGACAGATGACAGAACTGTCACTTCCATGTCATTTTAAGTCTTGCCAAATTAGTGTTGTCAAAAATATCGATATTTCGATAAATATCGATACTGAAATATCTGAACGGTACCAATACTAATTTCCCGAAGTATCGATAGTAGCCGCGCTTTCACTTTCACTTCTCTCCAAAGGCGTTCAACCACCACACGCGCACGCACACTCGTCTCATTCGCTCTGGTTAGCAAAAGTGAAGTGAATGGAAAGATGGCGAGTGCAACGCCCTCGCGACCGGCTTTGGTTGATAAGGAACACAGTAGGAGTGCTATCTGGAAATATTTTGCATATGAGGCAAATGAACATGGAAAGCCGAAGGACACAAGCAAGCCAATATGCAAGAGATGCTACAGAACAGTGCTTACAAAAGGCGCTAACACCACTAATATAGCAAAGCACCTGAGAGACCGACACCCCCGATCTGTATAAAGAATTTCTCGAGGTTGCTATTATTATTATACATTACTGACACTCTATCCTCCAATTTGATACTGTTAAGAGCTTTGACACAATCTGTATTGTTAAAAGCACTATATAAATAAAAGTGACTTGACGACTTCATGTCAATCCAGTGAGCACTGTTTTCGCGTGTGATGCACGCACGTTTGCGTTTAAATCTGTTCATCAAATAACGTTAATATATTAACCAGCTTTTATGACCGATGAGCAATGCATCTGTTACAGTATATTTTAATCTTTGATAACAGTAGGTATTAGGTAATAAAAATATAACGGATCATGTTAGCTCTGGTCCAATGAAAAAATATTAACAAATAGAACTTTGGATTTTAATTAGTACATGTATTAGTGAATGTTAGTTTAAATCAACTTTTAACTTTGATTAACAAATGTTTTGTAAGTATTTTTCATTGCTTATTCATGTTAACAAATATATATTACCATTAACCTAAGTTCTTAGATTAGTTCATTCAGGTCATTTTAAAAGTGTGGTCTATGAGACTCGACCTGCAACAAAAACAACACAATCACAACCTACACTACCAGCTGTGTCAATCTCACTCACCTCTGTAGAGAAAATCTGCATAAAACTGCAGCAACAGATTCCATTTAATTATTTTGTTTACTAATTTGATACTTGATGCATAAGATTACACTGATTTTGTTTTTGCTTGAAGTTTAAGTATCTTTTGTTGACATTGTGATTTGATTTTACTTGGAAATACAAAAAGATTGCACTTTTTTTTTTTTACTTGCACTTTATTGGTTTTTGAATGTATTCAATCTGAGAGGCTTTTGAACAAGTGCACTACCTCAGGACATTTTTGTTAATGTAAAATATATGTTCTAGACTTGTTATATTTAGCTTTAAATAAAAAAATAACCCCTCAATATTGTGGCAGTTTTTTTCTCCGTGGTATCGAAAATGGTATCGAATATCAATATTTTTCAAGGTATCGTATCGAAGTTAGAAATTCTAGTATCGTGAAAACACTATGCCAAATTAAACACTCACGCTATTTTAACCCATGGAGTACTCAACACAATCTCTGAGAGATGACTTCAATGCGCTCTCTGCCAAAGCACGCACAGCCGTCTCTCAAACAGCCTGTGAATCTCGAGTGTCAGATTGAGTTATTACATATTTGATTAAAATTAATTATTGTTGTCCGGCTATTCCATTTCATTTATCCATGGCACATGACTTTTTAATATGTAGCCTAAGAAATGTTGTCCAATGACTTGTTTGCATTATGTAGGCATCATTTCATTTTATTTACATTTTTTAAGGCAATAGATTTTTGGTAACAATTTACAAAACGTTTTCAAAGTCTCATTTGTTAAAGCATTATTTAACATGAACTAACAGAGCAATTTTTTTTTTTATTCTTATTATTATTCTTACTATTACTACTACTACTAAGTAAAAAGTGAATCTAGTGTTCATTAGCATTACTGGTGCCATGCGTCCTACCACTACAGCAAACAAAACCAAACCAAACCGAGGCTCCAAAACCATGAACTGAACCGAACCGAACCCTGGCATCTGTCTCTTTTGAATTGAACACTGGAAATTGTGCTATTACTTGTAATTTGTTCTGATTTATTGACTGTTCACTAAGGGTGTAACATTTCACTCATTTTATCAATGCATCAATTACAAACCCTGACGATGCATATGCATTGATCTTGAAACATGATTTTTGAATCATGAATCCTCGATTTTGGACCGTAATCGATTTAAAATGCTCGATCGAATCAAATGAATTGCGATTTCTACAGCAATTCAATGCTTTCAAAAGATATTATATATATACACACACACATACACATTAAATTACTACAAGCACGAAATGAATGGAGACCCTGAACAGTGTTTGTGCCTCACATCTCTCCTTGACGCACTCCACTATTTACCACCTGTGAGTGTCACAGGATTGTGCTCACGCTCCGTTCGTCTCACTGACACAGCTGATGTGCGATCTCTCCTTAGTACTCATGGCCAGTAATGCTATAGTGAAGTGGTTTTGCTTTTCTGTAGTTTTTCAATTGCTCTCGGTCATACCGGCGACATTACCTGAGCAGCCGAAGGACATTGCATGGACGGAATAAAAATGTAAGTTTCTAAAGCATACGCTCAGTTCCATTGAATAATAAATGTGTTCTAACAATGTACGAAGAAAACTGTTGAAATAACCACAGGATAAGAGCACGAGGTTTATTTTATAATCAGATGCATGAAAGTCATTCATCATTCGCCGATGGAGAGGAAAAGTTAAATACTATAGCATTTTATTTTATTTTATAAAAATGAGATGAAGTTTTCACACTGTAAGAGAAGTGATCTCATGCTCAAAAACCTTAAAGAGTTAGTTCACCCAAACCTGTAAGACCTCCGTTCATCTTCGGAACACAGTTTAAGATATTTTAGATTTAGTCTGAGAGCTTTATGACCCTCCATTGAAAATGTACGTACGGTATACTGTCCATGTCCAGAAAGGTAATAAAAACATCAAAGTATGTAACATCAGAGGGTCAGTTAGAATTAATTGAAACATCGAAAATACATTTTGGTCCAAAAATAACAAAAATTATGACTTTATTCAGCATTGTCTTCTCTTCCGGGTCTGTTGTGAGCGCGTTCACAACACTGCAGTTCGCTGACGTACGACACTGCTGACGTGTTTTCTGGTGTGCCCAATAACAAAGATAACACATCAGCAGCCTTGTATGTCAACGGTTTAGTAAATTTTTGCCATTTAGTTTTTTTTTTTTTTTAATGCCATTTTAAAAAGAAGAAACATTGTAACATTACAATCTAAAAATAATCCTTTTAAAGCGGAAGTTACTAAACTAAAAAAAAAAAAAATGAAAATAATAAACAGCACAGACTGAGTAAAAAGGCTATTTTGATTACCACATTACACTTTACAGTTGGTGCTATCATACAAATACACTTACTTGTAGGTTTAAAATTCTACATGCATCACATTTATTGTCCAACTACAAATATTTCAGCTAAATGTATATTTTAGTCAGTTAATGCGCTCCTATTTCATTGAGCTCTGTCTGTTTGGCACCCATGCGCGCGACGGCGCTCATTCTAAATGAAGTCTGTGGAGTTTAGTGTAGGATCGCAAAGCAAAAACTCATGCACTGCTGACAGAAAAATTGAAATATTTCCATGGATTTTTTAACATTTACAGATAGAGAATTTACCTGTGAAATTTAAGTTATGCATTAAGGAAAACAGCACATATCAAACACATTAAACAGCGCATTTCTGTCAGCCTCACATGCAGCCTTTCTGTCAGAGCATCTGATGGGGCGAACGCTAGCAGCTTTACTATAACTATAAGCTATAGGCTTCTAGGAGAGAAGTAAAACGCAGAAATTATTTAAATGCAAAACAAACAAAAAAACGCTCTGATTGGTTGAACTTCATCTTTTCCATTGCTTGTTTTGAATACTGCGTGTGGACAGAGGCGTCACTAGATTTTTGCGTAGTTTAGAGTGACAAATCCTACCAGTATACTTTGGGGTCAAAATGCGTAGCCGCTACGCAAAATGCGTACAGGTTGGCAGGTCTAGATTAGGGCTGTAGTCAAGTCCACCTTTGTCGAGTCCAAGACAAGTCCAAGACCAGGACTAGTCAAGACCGATTCCAAAGAGGTTTGAGTCTAAGTCCAAATGAGACAGTCAAAACAAAGGGGGAAAAAAAAAAATCAATCACCTTCAAAATCACATACTTGACTACTAATAATTTATGTGATGCAAGAAACCGCATATCTTCTATTCGAAGATAATCATTTTGCATTATTATTTATGATCAAAAAGCATGTGCAGAGTAACAACACAGTAGGATCAAATTAGCCCATTTTATTCACTTCACGTATAGCAATTCCACTAAGTCACAAACTGAAGTGCAACTTCACATTTTCAGTATTTTTATAATAGTGTAACAATCACATTCAGGGCTGCCAATGGAAAATGTAACAAATAACAAGCAACACAAGTGTCAATAAAAAATAAATAAATAAAATAAAATAAAAAAAATCTACATGATCCCATTCTTGAACTTCGAAATCAGGCGTCTCCAAACTCAGTCCTGGAGGGCCAGTGTCCTATAGAGTTTAGCTCCAACTTGCCTTAACACACCTGCCTGAAAGCTTCTAGTATGCCTAGACCTTGATTAGCTGGTTTAGGTGTGTTTAATTAGGGTTGGAGCTAAACTCTGCAGGACACCGGCCCTCTAGGTCCGAGTTTTGAGACCACTACCCTAAAGAATCCATAGTACAAAGTAGGGGTGTAACGGTACACAAACATGACGGTTCGATACATACCTCGGTTTTGACTTCACAGTTTGGTTTGGGTACACCAGCAGGAAAAAAAAATACTAAAAAATATATTATATATATATATATATATGCACCGCCGGCCTATCAGTGGTAAACTCAGTGGCTACTGGCAATTGTATAGTGAATTCCCGCGACAAGTCGGTAGCCTTATTTTTGGACCGGACCGGACGCTATCCAACCATGGACGCGGTTCTTGCAGCTCTAGACGGGACCGCCTTGTGGCCAGAGATCCGTGCATCCTCTGTTTGCGTATCCTGTGCGCTTTCGTCATTGGCGGAACAGTCGGTCAGTCCCACCTTTCCAGTAAATACGACTTGTGACTGGACTGTACGTCAGCAGACAGCAAAGCATTGGCCAAGAGCAGAAGGCCCTCCCTCCAGGCTTTTTTTTAAGTTGCGAGTTTGCGAAGCTTCATTTTCACTCAGTCTGAGTTTCAGAGCGGAGCTGCATGACAACGCTGCCACAAATCACGTGAGTCGCAAGCTCGCAACTGTGTGGGCGTATCTCAGCAAAGTGGGTGTTGTAAACTCGGCTCTGAAAAAATAGTCTGCAATAGGAGTGCAAATGTAATGTAATGTAATAAGTTTCGCCCCCTTTCGAACCTCAGTTTTCAGAGTTTCAAAACTTTTTTTCACCTGTTCGCACACAAGTTTTTCAGATCACTATTTACAAGGTTTCAAATCTGGAAAACAAACTATACACTGGGAGAACAGTGACAAATTCGAAACTCTGAAAAAATGATTGCACAACACCGTAAAAAAAGAGTGTTGCACTTCTGAAGAAGGAAAACTCAAACAAAATTATGTTTGCAGATTTTTTTTTTTTTTTTACCACTTTGCAACACTGCAAAACTCTGTTTTCAGAGTTTCAAAACTTTTTTTCACACATTCGCACACCAGTTTTCAGATCACCATTTACAAGGTTTCAAACCTGGAAAACAAACTAATACAGTGGGAGAACACTGACAAATTTGAAAATCGGAAAAATTCTTTGCGCAACATCGTAAAAAAAAATGTTGCAGTCCTGAAGAAGGAAATCTCAAAAACAACAATGTTTGCAGAGATATTTTTCTTTTTTTACATTTTGCAAGATTGCAAATCTTATTTTTCGATCTTGCAAAACTTTTTTTTGTAAGATTTTGAGCTTTCGAACACTTAGTTTCAACCTTTCAGAACTTTATTTTCAGTTTTGAATCATGGCAGGATAATAATCCCATAGTAGTAAGGAAGAGTAAGGGATGATCGCGCTCCCCGTTGCCATCAGAACTGAGACGTTTATACAGCAAGCTGTCATGGCTCATTAAAGAGCACCAAAGCATTTATTGTCTGAATTTCCTGAAAAAAAAAAATTAATGATTTGTTCGGTACACTTGTGTACCGAATTCAAAGACCTGTACTGAAAATGCCGTCTGGGAAATTTTACCTGTACTATCACAAAGTAACCAAAACAATAAACCATAAGAGCATTTTCAACAGCCCAATTAAAAACTGAACGTGGCTGTTTAATGCAGCGAGCCAGACGGCAGTCGCATCACAGGTCAGCAGTAGGAGTCAGATTTCATTTATCACGTGAGTCGAGCTGACTGACGATAAGAGTGAGGTGAGAAAGACCAGACGATGGCGGAAGATTCATTTTAAAACTAAATGCAAAAGCGCCTTATTAGCAATTTAAAATGCCTATTGACTTTTGACATTTATCTAAGGTGATTTTTATATATATATATATATATATATATATATATATATATATCTATATATATATATATATATATATATATATATATATTCGTTTCTTATGCTGTTTATATCGTTCCACAGTGTTTGCTTATTTTTACTATTTAAACTTTGGGTAATTTATTTATTTTATGTTACATCAAGGTGTATTCCGTGCAGGGAATTATATGAAAGAATGTACTATATGATTTATTTATTTGTATGAATGCATAATAGGAAACCGACTCTCTTCTGAAAAGTTTCGATGGCATTTGCTTTCCATCTTCCCTCAGTGTAATGTGTAATAAAGCAGTGTTTAGAAGTGCAGCACAGCTTTGCTTACAGAGGTTACCGTGGAAATAGCTCTGTTCTGCAGGTCATAGGCGCCATCTTCTGTCAAACTGTGGATTTACAAACTCATTCAGTCTGCCTGCCATATTTTTTTCAGACAAATGGAAAAACCTGACCAAGTTTTTTTCTGGTCGATGGAAAATAGGCTACCTAAATTGTTATCAAAAGTGTTGAGGTTTTTAGAATGCACATTAGCTTATGTAGAACTGGTTAAGGAGCAGATAAAATTTTATTTATCATTCTGACTCATCCTTTTCATAAAAAAGAAAATATATATATATTTTTTTTTAATTATCAAAAACTTTATTTGAATATGTAGTACATATCAGTAGATAACATGTTATGAATATTTTTTTATTAGTTTAAAATCCGGTCATCTTTTTTTTATGTTTTTATTTCACTGTTTATGCAAACAAAAAGTGCATAGTGCTGATATTTTTTTTTTGGCTTTTGTTATAAAACTCAGATAAATGATTTCAGTGTGTGTATCAGTACTTTTTTTATATTTCCAGCACATTTTAACAATACTGTGTAGTATACAATCCAGTTTGGATTGATACATTATTTAAGATATTTAAGCATTGTGTAATATGGGTAGCTCTCAGCCGCTTTCATTTTTAAAAAGTAGTTCCTGAATGAAATAAGGTCGGAGAGCCCTGCCGTAGATGCTCTTACTCTGCACATGTTTGATATATTTGCCTCCCGGCAAAAAATAATTAAACAAATAAATAAAATAAAATCAAGAGCCAGATCACGTAAACTGTTGACACTGGCTTTTGCAATATAAGTGTCAAGTAAGATTACTCGTGTTCATTTCTGCACTCAATTACATAATGTGTTAATTACATATGTACCTTAATGAAAATTAAACATGTTTACTACAAATAAAAATAAATAAAAAAATAGTTAAACTAAACTAACCACACATTAACACACATGGTAATCAATCCGAATGACAATACACAATACACGCATACAGAGCATGTGATCTCTAAAATGCCCCGATGTACAAAACAGACCCTCCCACCTCTTGAATAAACATGGAGATGTTAGTCTCTTCCAAACTGGTACATGAAAATCGCAGACACCAGGTAATAAGAATCGAAACTCAAACGTAGTTTAGAAAACTAGTCCAGTCCAAATAGGGCTTTATTTGTTATGTCATATTAGGTAGCATGGTGTATTTTTATTTGTTTTGTTCATAAAAGTTTTGTGTATAATATAAGTGAGTTGTATGGTTAAGCAATTGATGCAGAACTGCCGCTAATATGAAAGGGAAAGTAAGGGTGCATTCACACCAAAAAAGTCTGCTAGTTCACATGCTTAGGTCTGGACCAAATACAATGTTGATTTTTTTATTTTGATTTTTTGGTGCGGTTCGCTTTCACACCGCACTTTTTTGCAAGTGAACCAGAAACTGTAAACAAAACCACACATGTGCTTAAGGTCATCCATTCATTGGTTTATCCATTCAATCGTACCAGAGTTCATTTGGAAGCGGACCTACACCACCTCTTTAGCTGGGTCAATATAGTGGGGAAAATATTTATTTGATCCCATGCTGATTTTTTAAGTTTGCCCACTTACAATGAAATGAAGGGTCTGTAATTTTTATGGTAGGTTTATTTTAACAGATAAAGACAGAATATCAACAAAAAAAATCCAGAAAAAAAAAACACATTATATAAGGGTTAGAAATTGATTTGCATTTCAGTGAGTGAAATAAGTATTTGATCCCCAAGCAAAACATGACTTAGTACTTGGTGCAGAAACCCTTGTTGGCAAGCACATTTTTTGTAGTCGGTCACCAGGTTTGCACACATCTCAGGATGGATTCTGATCCACTCATCTTTACAGATCCTCTCTAAATCCTTAAGGTTTCTTGGCTGTCGTTTAGCAACTCAAAGTTTCAGCTCCCTCCACAGACTGTAGGGATGGTGTTCTTGGGGTCACAGTCAGCATTTCTCTTCCTCCAAACTCGACGAGTCAAGTTAATGCCAAAGAGCTAAATTTTTGTCTCATCTGACCACAGCACTTGCTCTTAAGCTTTCTCTGAAACATTTAGATGTTCTTTAGCAAACTTTAAATGGGCATGTGCCTGTACATGTGCCGCCTTGAGCAGGGGACTTTGCGGGCGCTGCAGGATTTCAGTCACTCATAGTGTGTTACCAGTGTTTGCTTGGTGACTGTGGTCCCAACTGCCTTAAGATCATTAACAAGCTCCTCCCGTGTAGTTCGGGGCTGACATTAGGAGTAACTTAAAGTGGCAGGACTAATCTGTGTTCCACATGGGCACATTAACAATCTGTGGGAGCCAGAATTCTTGCTGGTTCGTAGGGGATCAAATACTTACTTCACTCACTGAAATGCAAATCAATTTCTAACCTTTATATAACGTGTTTTGTTTCTGAATTTTTTTGGTTGATATTCTGTCTCTATCCATTCAAATAAACCTACCATAAAAATTACAGACCCTTCAATCCAGCTCAGTTTATAGTTGAGAACGCTTCAGCAGGGGATCAAATAAATATTTTCCCCACTGTATATACTAACCCCCCACCCCCCACAAATAAAAATGAAAAATCTTAAAAGAAAAGGACATACCCTGTCAGCACAGGTGCAACACCCCCACGGGCATGCAGGAGCATCACCTGAAGCTCTTGCACCTGTGTTATTAAAAAAATAAAAAATAAAAAATAAATAAAAACATATTACATCACCCAAATATTACCTCAGCATTCTACCTGATTTTAGATAACCAGTCATGTAACAGTAGTTTGAAAAGCACCCAATAGTAGGGCTGTGCGATTAATCGAAATCGAATCGCAATCGCAAAGCCTGTGATGTGGACGCGATATAACTCTGTTCCAGAGCATATGCATGACTGCCAGCCTTGAGTGGCAGCCTTACTAACCAATAAAGTGAGTGCACCTTCATTCTCCCCAATCAGCTCTGCTCTAGCCAACTGCGTAAACGCCCACCATTAAAAAAAAGAGTGCGTGCATGTGTGTGTGTGACTATGGTGTCTACGTGGTCAGATCGATATGTAGGCAAATTAATACTAAAGAAAAACTTATGTAATATGAGATTACTTCAGCTTCGAAATGACAGATGCCAAACAAAAAAGGTAACGTTAATTTGCAAGAGCTGTGTCACAACACATATCAAGAGCTCCATTATTGGTTCTGCTTTCAGTACTGGAGAATAAAATATATATTCTTAAATGTTTTTATTAGAACATGAACATTATATTGCACATTTTATCTCCCCAACAGATTCTGATTTGAAAGAAGTTTAATGCATGTTCGCTATTCCCAATTCAGAAGACCACACACACAGCCTGTGTCTCTGAATGCTTCTCATACTCGCTCCTCTCTGCCACGTCTCACGGAGGAGCGTTTAAACTTGCCCCACACACGCAGTCTGTCGGCTTGACGGACACTCGCAACCTGTGTCAACTCGCACCTGGCTCCACATTTAAAACGAATGTAAATTCAGTCTAACTGCTTAGCTAATTTCACTTAGATGAAATGAAACATTCAGCACATTTTCTTAAAATCCCAAATACTTAAAAAAATAAATAAATAAATAAATGAAAATGCAGCATATGTAGCCTAATACAATTCTTTATTTACATAAAATAAACTAATCTTTCCCGTGAAATTCAATAATTAAGTAAGGTCTGTAAAGTAGTAATACAGTTATAATATTCCCTGCTAACAAAACAACAACAACAGAACTCCTCCCAAAACAATAAAAAATTGTATGGATTAAAGGGTTATAAAAGGAATTATATTGGCTTTAATGTAAACTATAATGTTGTCTACTGATATTTTATAGATTTTATTTGTGGGATGTAATCTGTCAGATGGGAAACAATAGAACAACAGTAATTCCTATTGGAATAATGCCAAAACCCACTACAAAAGGGAATTTTGTAATTGTTTTAATGGAAACAATAAGAATTCCTGTTATGGTTTCTATTGTTTTTGTCAGCAGGGTAACGATACCCATAAGTTACTGTGCTACACACTATTGACAATACAGTATTAAGCTGAAGCCTGACTTTACAAAATTAAAATAGCAAATCAAATCGCAATCGCAATATCTGTCAAAAGAATCGCAGTTAGATAATCGCACAGCCCTACCCAATAACCACAAACCACCAAATAGACTTAGTACCTTCTGTTTGAGTCGCTTCATTTCTACTGCACGTGGGTCAACATTGAGAATGGGCTTATTCTTAATTTTACGGGCACGGTCAGCATATCGTAACGTATTGATGGTCTCCTCAATGTTGGAGTCTGCAGGACTAACACATGCAATCATCAAGGTGTGGCTGTTTCCTCCGAGAGAGTCTGGAAAGACAGTTTGTAAAGAATTTCATGACCAAAAATAAATTGATTACTAAATAAACAAAAAAACACACATACCACCTTATCAGGAAGAAAACCTAAACTAGAAAAGAAATCTGAAACATTAAAATAGTTTTAATAATTTAAAGTCTGAAGGTCAGAATCAATGTGAGATATTTTAACATGTTACTAGCAATTGTTAGCAAGTTGTAGAATGATTATTATTAATGATTATTAAAGAAATATTGACACATATGCTAGCAACAGCATGACTTACATTCTGTAATGGTGCTCATTCACTGCTATATGGTGTATTGAAAATAGAGTGAATTGATAAACAACTGACTCTATGGACTGAATGAAATCTTACCCTGTAAGAGGCGTGTCAGTTTGGAATCCCTGTATGGCACAAAGGTCCCCTTCTTGCTTTCATCACCAAGTGCACTGATCACATTCCCCAGAGACAGCAGTCCACGGTTAATGCTGATTCCTGTGACACAAATCAAGTCATCAAGTAAGGTACCTTAAGGTAAATCTGTCATTTCCAAACCCATGACTCTGCTCATGGAACACAAATGTAGACATTTTGGAGAAAATCCTGGCCGCACTTTAATACAATACAAAGGAATGGGTTGGCAGGCTAAAACAAGTAATTACATAAATGTAAAAAATACCCTTTATTTGTGATTTCCTTAGACTTAAAAATTATGAATTTTTGCAATGCAACTGCCTGATTTGGCTAGTGACAAATTCCTTTGTCAACTGTCCAGAGTGTCTTTCCCTTCTTACTGAGCCCAGCATATATGCTATGAGTGTGATATTGCCTTTATACCAGTCTCTTCCACTCTCCTTCAGATCATTAGGTTTTACCCATTTGTCAGCAAGAATTTAACCATTTAAATTAATACAATTTAGTATGAACAATATGTACAGGTCAGAATAAGTATGTTGTTTTATTTTCACAGAGTAATAATGTATTGGAATACAATGGAAAATTTTCACCCGTATTTTTACATTTTTGCAAAAATTATTTGAAACAAAGTATCTTCAGATGCAGGCAATTTTTCAATACATCTAAATGTTGAACAATACCAGGATGTAAATGTTATTCTCTATAATATAAATGGTATATGATAAAGAAGTAATAATGTTTACACTGCTGCATATTGAATGTTAAAGTAAGAATGTTTAGACCAATGTTTACTGTAAAATAGGTTTTGCATATATCTGCTTAGATGTAGATATTTATAATGTATAATTTAGTTTTTAAAGTATAATAAAATTGTACTAACTGTGAGATAAATAAAGCATTTTTTGTTATTAGTGGGAAGTATTAGTGATTGCTAGGGCTGGACCAGAATATTCGATTATTCGTTCGGTGGGTTGGCATTTGATTTTCAATTCTGAGATTTGAATATTCTTGAATATTCTATATTTTTAACACCTGGCATACCCCGTGAAACGTTTCTCATTTGCTCTTGAATATGATTCGCCCATGAGTGAACATTATGAACCTCATGATTCAGTTCATCAGGAAAAGACAAAAATGCCGAAGACCTCAGCTGTGTGGGAGCACTTTAAATTGAGTGAGGACAAGACAAAAGGCAGTGTGCCAAATATGCGATTTGAAATTTAAACCCCAAACTTTACCACAACAGCCCATCAAGTTTGAAAAATCACCTGAGTTATGTAAGTAGTACGCCTATAGTATATTGTTGGTGTAAAAAACAAGCTGCTTTTATCCACCATGTTAATTAGTAATTTTACACATGATAAAAACGTGCACTTAATTTGCTTGGATAATACTTGCAGACCAGCCTAATAATAATTTGTCTATATTAAAAGAATTGCTCTTAACAGACTTGCTTGTTTGTATCACTAGTGCAGTGTCCATTCTCGGAGCATATAAGCCTTGCCCACGTGAGCCGCGTTGCTTCCGGCTTGCGCTGTTCTGTGGTTTATTAAAAGTTTAGTTGTATTAGAGCTGGGCAGTATGACGATATATTGTGACAATGGTATCAAGTGTCTATCCTTAGAAATTTTATATATGCCGCGTTTCCACCGAAATTACCCAGAACAATTGTACCAGGAACTTTTTACCCCAGGAACTATTTCCCCCCCAGACCTGTTGCTTTCTGCGTTTCCACCGCGGTCTAAAGTACCATGAAGATTAGGCAAATAATCTGGTGACGTAGGTCTGCGCGTGTTTCTCAATACAAAGTGCACAAATTTCAGACTTGCATCTTCGGTAGTTCGGACTTTGTGAGTTCGACTCGGGATTGTAATCTCCCGTGGACGGGACGACGCAAGTCCGGCAATTCTGCAAACAGCAGCGTACTTGATAACATCAGTAAGCTCGCCTTGGCTACTGCAGTTTTCCTCACTGAATATTTACAATAAGACGAATTAGGATATCAAATACCACTGCCTCCTTTCGTTTTCATTTAAACATAATAATAGCTGCAGAAATGTACTTAGTTCAGGGAAATGTGTAGATATACAGCCTACATTACAATGAAATTAAATATATAAATTGCCACTTTTTATTTTCATTTTAACATAGATAAACTGAATAAAGAGCAAAGATTACCTGTTAGATTTACCCAAAACAAATTATATTTTATGTTTAACCACTAAAGAGGCATCAGAGCCAGCGGCAAATGTCAGAAGGACTAGCCAAGTTGAGACTGCTCTAGGCAGATACATGAGCACTGGGCTCCCGCTGATGGCGTGGAGCTGATCGTCTTTGAAAATGGTGAAACACATTTTTAAATAGGCACTGTCTTTATAAATAAACCGCAGATCTGAGTTTTAAACAACTACATTCTCACCTGAAATACTTTTAAAACTACATTTCATGGCACAATAACAGTAATATTTTAAAAATTATCCGAATAAATGGTGGTTGAAATCACAGTGCTGAGTGAACTCAACCAATCAGCATGCTCAGCACCCAAGTCCCGCCCCCAAAAGTTCCGGACCTTTGAAAAAGTACTGAGCAGTGAGCAGGGACTTTCTGAGGGGCTTTTTTTACCCAGAACTTTATTTAGATCCTGGTTCCTGCCGTGGAAACACACCATGTACCAGCCCAAAGTCCCTAGTTCCTGGGTAAAGTTCCAGCAGTGGAAACGCGGCTATAGTTTAAATTGCAGTATGCAAATAAATCCAAATAACTACTGAAAGTTGACATTTGTTGGCACACTTGTCATACCTGCATGAATGAGAAAATAAAGAGTACTTGTGCTTGATTTTAACCCTCTGAGGTCAGTGAATCTGCTGTCCTGTCCAGTTGCAATTTTTTCTAATACAGAGCTTAAATTACATAAAGTCTTCTATTTGTATATACTCACAATAACAACAAAACATTGCGCTTTTGTAAAATAAAGAAAACAATCAGGGTGTGTTCTCTGCCATCTCGTTTAAGTGAACTTCTTTCTGAAATGAGTCACAAAAATAATCAAATCTCAGCGAATACTTGTAAGACATGGGAAATGTCTATAGAAAGCTCCAAGTGTCTATTTTTGTGACACTGACACATAATGGACATGTTTAACCACTCTGTATATTTATAACTGTATATGTATGTATCAGTTTTAATAGGTTTTGCATGTTTCATTGTCCATTTTAACTCCTCTTAAAAATATATGTTTGTCTTTAAGAACTGAGACTATACAAGTCAAGTCAAGTCTGCTTTATTGTCAATTCTTCCACATGTACAGTACATACATACAGAGAATCGAAATTGCGTTACTCTCAGACCCCCGGTGCATACAGATAACACTAACAGTAGAGCCTAAAAATCTAGATCAAATATAAAATATAACTATACAATAAGGGAATGTAAAAAAGACATAATAAAAAAAAAAAAAAAAAGTTAAATAAAAGCAGCGCAAGGCACATGGCAGATAGAGTGCCAACCAGTGAACAAACAGTGCAGATAAAAAGATTTTTAGTGCATAAAAAAAAGCTTATTCAGTCTGATTAAATTGACAAAAGGGCTCAAGAGCAGTTATTTTATTTAAACTGACTGATGTGGTGGTAGAATGACGTCAGTTCCATGGTGAATGAGGTAGTGGGCAGACCAATGCTGCACAAAGTGACTGGTGCATGTCATCATATGTTAGTGGGAAGGGGGGTGGAAGGACCTGGAGATGTGGGATCTGGGGGGGGTTCATAGTTCAGTGGTGCCTGCGGCAGAAGAGGGACGGGGGGGCAAGTTCGGGAGCGAGTTCAGCTTCCTGACAGGCTGATGGATGAAGCTGTCCTTCAGTCTGCTGGTCCTGGCCTGGAGACTCCGCAGTCTCCGCCCTGATGGCAGCAGACTGAAGAAGCTGTGTGACGTGTGGGTGGGATCACCTGCGATGCAGAGGGCTTTGCGAGTGAGACGGGTTCCATAAATGTCCTAGAGGGAGGGGAGAGAGATACCAATGATCTTCTCAGCTGCTCTCACTATGCGTTGCAGAGTCTTCCGGCAGGACGCGTTGCAGGCGCCATACCACACAGTGATGCAGCTGGTCAGAATGCTCTCTATGGTGCCTCTGTAGAAGGTGTACATGATGGGGGGTGGGGCTCTGGCTCTCCTCAGTTTGCGGAGGAAGTAGAGATGCTGCTGTGATTTCTTGGCCAGTGCTGCAGTGTTGTCAGTCCAGGAGAGGTCCTCTGTGATGTGCACACCCAGGAACTTGGTGCTGCTCACTCTCTCCACAGTCGCACCAATGATGGTCAGAGGAACATGCTTAGTGTGCGCTCTCCTGAAGTCACCAACAATCTCCTTCATCTTCTCCACATTCAGAGAGAGATTGTTGTCACTGCACCACCCGGCCAGGTGGCTCATCTCGCTCCTGTAGTTTGTCTCATCTCTGTTGCTAATGAGACCCACCACAGTCGTGTCATCCGCAAACTATTAAGTCTATTTATTAAAAAAGGTTAGAGTTGTGTGATGGTGTGCAGCCGTGGGTCAGCAGAGTGAAGAGGAGGGGGCTCAGCACACATCCTTGGGGGGCCCCAGTGTTCAGTGTGATGGTGCTGGATGTGTTGCTGCCGACACGTACTGCCTGAGGTCTTCCAGTCAGAAAGTCCAACAGCCAGTTGCACAGCGAAGTGTTGAGCCCCAGCTCGATCAGTTTGTGAATGAGCTGTTGAGGGATGGTTGTGTTGAATGCTGAACTGAAGTCTATGAACAGCATTCTGACGTATGAGTCTTTTTTCTCTAGATGTGTGAGTGCTGAGTGGAGGGTAGTTGAGATGGCATCATCGGTCGACCGGCTGGACCGATATGCAAACTGGAATGGGTCCAGGGAGGGGGGGAGGGCAGACTTGATGTGGTGCATGACTAGCCGTTCAAAGCACTTCATGAGGATGGGAGTAAGTGCAACAGGACGGTATTCATTGAAGCAGGATGGAGATGGCTTCTTCGGGACTGGAATGATGGTGGTAGCTTTGAATGTGGGAACAACAGCCTGACTAAGTGAGATGTTGAAAATGTCAGTGAAGACATCAGAGAGTTCTGCTGCACAGTCTCTCAGTACACGCCCAGGAATGTTGTCAGGACCCGGAGCTTTGCGTGCATTGATCCTGCTGAAGGATCTCCTCACACTGTCCGGGGTCAGTGTCATCACCTGGTCACCGGGAGGAGGTGGAGTCTTCTGTGCAGTGGTGCTGTTTTGTGCCTCAAAGCGAGCGAAGGAGGTGTTCAGCAGAGAGATGTTGCTTTCACAGGTCTGCTGTGGGGTCTTGTAGTTCCTAATGGTCTGTATCCCCTGCCACAGGCTCTGAGTGTCTCTGCTGTCGCTGAATTGATGGGCTATCCTCCTGGATTTCTGTCTCTTAGCCTCTCTGATGCCGCGGGATAGGTTGGCCCTGGCTGTTCTCAGGCCCACCTCATCTCCAGCTCTGAAGGCAGCGTTACGTGTCTCCAGGAGTCTGTAGACCTCCCCTGTCATCCACGGCTTCTGGTTGGCCCGGACAGTGATGGTTATTGTGACCGTTACATCCTCAATGCACTTGTTGATGTAGGCAGTGACAGTCTCCGAGTACTCCTGGAGGTCAGTGGTGCTATTGTAAGTGGCAGCCTGCTTAAACATATTCCAGTCAGCTGTATCAAAGCAGTCTTGAAGAGCGTCTGACGACCCTTCCGGCCACACTTGAATCTGTTTCTGAACTGGTTTGGCGACTTTAAGGAGCGGTCTGTATGCAGTCATTAGCATGACAGTAATGTGGTCTGAGGCACCAAGGTGGGGAAGGGGGAGGGCTTTGTAAGCTCCTCTCTGTGTGGTATAAACAAAGTCTAAAATGTCTTTACCTCTTGTTGGAAAATTAATGTGTTGGTGTATTTTTGGAAACACACTCTTTAAGTCAGCATGGTTGAAATCCCCAGCTATGATGAGAAAAGCATCAGGGTGTGCTGTCCGCCGCTCACTGATGTGCTGGTGCAGTTCATTTAGTGCATCATTCCTGTTGCTGTTGTTCGGGGGAATGTATACCGAAACGAGCAGTATGACAGTATATTCCCTCGGCAGATAGAACGGCCGGAACTTAATAGTCAAACTCCACCAGGGGTGAGCAGTGTTTGCAGATCACAACAGCATCACGGCACCACGCATCATTGATGTAAACACAAAGCCCGCCACCGCGGGTTTTTCCTCCCGCGACGAGAGCTCTATCTGCTCGATAGCACGTCAGCTGGTCGAGCTGAATGGCGCAGTCTGGAACGCTGTTGCTAAGCCATGTTTTCCGTGAACACAAAAACACAACAGTCTCTTACAGTCCTTCGAGTTGAACGTAGTAATCGGATGAAGTCCAGTTTATTGTCCAAAGATCGTACGTTAGCCAGTACGATGGTGGGGATAGATGGCTTGTGTGGGTTAGCCGTTAGCCTAGCCCGGATACCTCCGCGCTTACCCCTCTTCTGCTTCCTCTCACGCCATTTGTGGCGCCTCCGTTGTGGGCGAGATGCAACAGTGGGGGTCAGTGATGATGTAGGCCTCCGGAGCAGTCCGAGATCTCGCAGCTGTTCCGCCTGCGCAGAGTTTAACTCTAAAAATGCGGTTCTGCCGACATCCAGCAGAAACTCACGACTGTATGCGCGCTTAAAGACAGGTAGACGCGATGACGACGTACAAAAACACTTAATATTACATCAACTAATGACGGTACTTGTTAACATAGCCGTCGATTAAGGCTAGAACATCAGACTTTGATTACTAGCCGTTCTAGCCATCTACTAAGGCTAGAACATCAAAAATGAGTAAGAACTTCCCAGAACACATCTGGCTGACAGGCGGCTTTTCTCTATGAGCCGATCTTGGTTGAAAGCTCCACACTGGGTGTAGTTGTGTGTATCTACCTTCGGCCCGAGTTCGTTTTGTCACAGGAGGGCCACTGCTAGCGCTAGATTAAGAAAATCAGCCGCCTGAGAAAAAGTGTTGACAGCTAAACCCTGATTTAAATCTACAGTGTGCGCGTGAGACAATGCGGTGCTCTTCTGTTGTCTTTGACAGCTTTTAAGTGAGTTATTGGCAGCGCCATCCTCTGGTTACATGAACTTGTTCACCACATCAGCACTGAAAACATGAGGGGAAAAAAATCCCACAGCCTATTTAATATTCTATTATTAAATCAACTAATCGAATATTTGAAAATTGTAACCTATCCCTAACCTTGTTGTGAACTTTCTCATACTTGCACTCTGGATTATTGCACATTGGATTTGTATATACACGAGTGGACACATTAGACTATCAACACACAAAGATTCCTGTGGCTTATAGTATGGAATTGATGGACTATAATTTTACCAGTTTAAGGATTCTTTAAACATCTTGTGTTGTTTTAGCTAAGTGTCATTCCTGTTGGTGTAAAGACAAGTTATTTTATATCCACTGTTTTCTTGTCTTCATTTTTAAGGTACAGGTATTTTAAACAATTCTCCTTTTAAATGTGCATCCTCAGCAAGTAGGGCTGAGTGTTACATTTTAACCACAAAAAGTTGTGGGGAAAAAAAGTTGCCAACCAACACAAAGCGCGTGCACAGAAATCCACCTCTCAAACAGCATTAGATCACCAATTCGGAATATGCATTATGTTAAATAGTTATTAAGCATTAGAATGTATATAAAAAAAAAAAAAAAACAAAGCTTAGTTTATTTTTTTTCTAACAAAAAAAAATAAATAAAATAAAAAAAAAAAATAAAACTGACCAGACTAGTAGAAAAAACAACAACTTACTTTTAAAACTGGACTAAGCAGTTCATGCAGCAAGCAATAGGGGTTGCACAGACTAATCGGCTAGTCGACTTCAAAGCTTTGCCATGACGCTTTAAGCTTGATGTCGACTAGTCACTGGTCCTATAGAGGGTGCAACAGGATAATAAATCTTTGAAGGACTTCCACATTAACGCTCCATTTCTGAACAGTTAAAATAACAAATAAATGCATGCTTTGAAAGTGCTCCACAAGACACGTGTTGTTATATTACTGGATGCTCGAAACTGAACAGGAGAATCCACGTTTTAAAAGCCTATTGTATAGGGTGACCAAATGTGCCATTTTCCACATCCTGGCCAGGATTTGTACATTACCTAAAATATCCACGTTTTGGCATTGTTTGCCCTGCGAAGACCAACTGTTGTACGACAAAGTACTGCGTGGGCTCTAGAGAGCAGACAGCTTCTTGTGCTTTTAAATCGCTCTCACGGTACTTTAATGTCATACACCAATCGGTATGCTCAGTGCTGCTTCAAGACTAACATTATTATGTACACGTATCTGCATTGATTTGACAATTCTCTCTAGATCCCACCTTCTCACGCACCTCGATTGGTCGATTATGTACAATGTCTGCATGTTATTGGTCAAACAATCATTACCTTCATTAAGTATCAAAACAGTAAAACCAAAGCCAAAACCTAGATATTTTAGGCAATATAGAAATCCTGGCCAGAACGTGTCCTGGAAAAATGGCACGTTTGGTCACCCTACAATACTACTGTACAGTAAATTAGTCACAGTTCTAATCTAATGTGCTGCTGCACTGTAACACACACACATAGGCTATAGACAGTAGCTTTTACAACACGAGCTGATCTCATGCACACAGAATCATTCAGTGCGGAAATGTAGTCAACACTGTTCTGTGATTTCGCAATAAAATAGCTTAGAAACTGAAAAATTCAAGCATATATTTCTTAACTAAATCCCTAAGCTTCACTACTAGTAGAGAACACAACTTGACCCCTGACCCCAAAGAACTAGTTAGAACCTTTTCTGTCCAAGATACTACAAAAGGTAGTATTCCTCACAATTATATTCCTTAGAAAAAAAAATGGTATCTGTGAGGTTTTCCAGTCAGGATTTAGACCATATCATTGTACTGAGACTGCTCTCCTTACAGTTTCAAATCACCTCCTCTTATCATCTGATCGTGGTTGTATCTCTCTATTAGTGCTACTGGATCTTAGCACTGCGTTCTACACTATTGACAACAACATTCTTTTGCATAGACTAGAAAACTTTGTTGGTATTAATGGAAGTGGATTAGCATGGTTTAAATTGTACCTATATGACCACCATCAATTTGTAGCAGTGAATGCAGCCTCAAGGCTCAGTATTAGGGCCGTTACTCTTCACGCTTTACATGTTACCGTTGGGAGATATCATCAGGAAACATGGTGTTAGCTTTCACTGTTATACTGATGATACTCGGCTCTAAATTTCTTTGCGGCTCGGCGAAACATACCATTTTGAAAAACTAACGGAATGCATAGTCGATTTAAAAAACTGGATGACGAGTAATATCTTACTACTAAATTCTGAAAAAAAAAAAAAAAAAACAGGTGTTAATTATAGGACCTAAAAACTCTGCATGTAATAACCTAGAACGCTGTCTAAGACTTGATGTCTTAGACATCAAAGTCAACTGTGGGCAGCGGATCCTTTTCCTATTTGGCGCCTAAACTCTGGAATAACCTACCTAACATTGTTCGGGAGGCAGACACACTCTTGCAGTTTAAATCTAGATTAACCCTCTCGAGTCAATCCCCGCGTATACGCGTTATTAGGCATCTTCTCCTGATAACCCCGAAATGAACTTTAAGTACAGTTTCAGTTTTGATCGTACAGATAAGAGCAATACATCAATCGAATCTGTAAAGGGTCTACTTTTATTTGTATACACACATAATAACAACAAAACTTTGTGCATTTATAAAATAAAGAAAGCAAACAAGGTGCGCTGTCTGCAGCATTGGTCTGCATTTAGAAACACGTCATTAAAATGAACTAACTCAGTGAATACTCAACAAAGAGACATGAGAAATATAACTATAAAAAGCTTGACATGTCTACTTGTAAACTAAGCAAGTGCTACCGAAAACAGATATTCTGTGATAAATACATATGAAAACAATGCGATGTCTGTCTTTCACATCTCCCTTCATTATATCTAATGCGACCACACCAACACGCTGAACGCGCTATTGAGATTATGTTTCACTTGAAGCTCGCAGCTTGTAAAAGCCCATACAAAAAACAAAGCAGCAAAACTGTTTCAAGTGTTTTTTTTTTTTTTTTTTTTTTACTGTTTGCTTTGCGCCGAGAGGAATAAGATATAATTCACCCCAAGAAAATGCCCTGAGGATTACCTCAGGATTTGAGTTTTGGATTTCCTCAAAAAAAAAAAAAAAAAAGAATGAAGCGCTTAATCCAGCAGAGATCATAAACATGAGTAAGTCCTTTTTTTATTTATATACTTGTAGTAGGTTTCACATAACGTGTACTCATTTTTCTAGTTGGACTTTTTCCAAACTATAATTCCTGACTAAATGTATAATCAAGTAAAACATTATGAAGTGCCATTCACATAATCTAAATGTTCTACTGTACTACTAGTATCAGTTACCATCACAATAATGTTAATAATGCAGTTTATCATTTAGTTTATTTAAGAGCACATAAACAATATACACTTTGGAAATGCTAGTTATGGGATGTTCATTTATATATTTCGACATTACACAATACCAGTCAATACCACTTTGCTAAAGCAGTAATTTATTTTTAATTTTAAGCAATAAAGTATTTTTACTATTTAAAATAACTGCTTTCTATTTGAATATATTTTGCAATTTAATTTATTCCTGTGATCAAAGCTAAATGTTCAGCATAATTACTCCAGTTTTACTCCAAGTGTAACAATATACACTTTACCATTCAAAAGCTTGGAGTCAGTATATATAGAAATTAAAACTTTTATTTAGCACACACGATGATAAATAAAAACGATTAATATGATAAATGTTACAATGCTGTTCTTTCAATTTATCAAAAAAAAAACTGAAAAATTCTCAGCTCTTTTCAGCATTAATAATAAAAATAATATATATATATATATATATATATATATATATATATATATAGAAAAACAGAATATTAGAAGGATTTCTGAAGGATTGTGTGACTGGAGTAATGATACTAAAAATTCAGCTTTGAAAGTCAGCTTTGATTGTTACTAATAAACTGTTTAACTGCACTCGAAAGTGAATATCAAATTATTTTGTGGGTTAATTAAATATATTCAAAATAAACTACAAACATAAAATTATATACATTTATCTTGCCCTCACATTCTTTCTTGTAAATCTTCCCTCTCAGTCATATACCTGACTGAAAGGATCATTATGCAGCTCATTATGTGGGTCTTTGTCTTCTCAGGTGGGTATCATACAAATATTTATAATAGTTGATGCCTACTCGCATATGCCCTTTACCAAAAAAAAAAAAAAGTCTTAGAAATTTAAATCAATCTATTGTTTTCTGTGAGTGAGTAAACAAGATGATTTTCACATCATTTTGAAGCAAAAATTCTAGGCCAGGGATAGACAACTTCGGTCCTGGAGGGCCACTGTCCTGCAGAGTTTGTTCTAGGCTATAAGCTCCAGGTTTGACAGTCTTGTGAACAAATGTTCTGTATGTGTTTTATGACCTTATTTCAATGACTTCAAAATTTTAGTTTTTTACTAACCACGCATAAACGTTGTTTTCTCAAAAACACAATCATGTACATACATGCTATTTATATATTATTGTAGCCCAGTTTGTACTGAATACAGTGTTTTCAGACTTTAGCCATGAATATATTTATAAGCAACTGAAAAAAGCACAAAAGTCAAATGCATTTTTCATTTTCTAGAGGGACATCTATCACCGTTGCACTCACGTCTCAAACAAAAGAGCCGCATGTATAGAAAGCCATGAAAAATTAATGCAAGTTCAACTTTGAAAAAACATCGAGCTTTATGGTGGGTTTTTCCCCATTCCACTGCAACTTGTGTTTTTAAATGAAAAAAATTTACTCTGTTTGATTGGCTTTCGGCCATTTGTATTAAACTATGCATACATACAGGGTGCCATTTTGTTTATAATTGTTTAAGCAACTTAATTATAATTGGTTTATAAACATTTTAAACATCATGCACTTTTTTTCCCCACAGTCATGTTATCGTATGCTTTGAATAAACGTGCATTAGTAATATTTAGCTCGATGTGGAGGGAAGCCAAAAATTATGTATTTTAAATTCAAATATAATTTAAAAAAAATTGAATTTAGTTTTACAGCCATTTTGACAGCCCTTGTCACCCCCATTCACCTGAGGCTGGAGCCTGCTACAGTCCACTATTATGGAGTGCAGCAGGGAGCAGGGAACAGGGGACTCCAGCTGGCTGCCCCAAATTTGGAGGAGCCTTCACCATCCATCCAGACACATCGCAAAATTACACACATCTTGTAGAGCCAAAAGCCACAGTGTTTTTGAAAACCAAAAAACATCTTTTTTTTTTTCTCTCTCATCTCTGTCTCTCCTCATCCAGGGCTCCAAACTGCGACTAAAACAGTCGCATTTGCGACCATAAATATTAATTTGCGAACGAAAGTTTTGCTGAGGTCGCCACTGGCGACTACCCGCCGAAAGCTCCTCAGGATTTAACCTCTAAAAAAGTTTTCTAAGGCGGATGATTTGCTTCATTCTAGCAGCGCCCCGTCTGTGATGAAACGAACTCGGGCCGAAGGTTAATACACACAACTACACCGAGTGTGGACCTGCCGCGTGTACAACAGCTTTCAGTTGAGATCGGCCCATAGGGAAAAAGCCGTCTGTCAGCCAGAAGTGTTTTGTAGAGTCGGCGCGGCTCTGGCCCATTATCTTCTCATCGATGCCGAGACTGAACCGACAGAGACGCATTTCAGCCAGAATCAGCCCGAGTGTTATTGCTATCTGGGTATATATTTACATATTATAACTTAAAAATTTGAATATAATGCTTTTTTTCCGAATTGTTTTGCAATCAGATCTTTTATGTTCACGTATTAAACTGAGACGATGCGCATGAAAGTTTTAGTGGAAAAAGAGAGTTTCAGACAGTCCTCATCTCTGACGCACATCAGTGCTGACGCACATAGTCTGATAAACGCAGCTCGGCTGTGCAGCGAGAGAAAAATGACGGAGACGTGAGAAGGGAAAGTGCAGAAAATACACAACTTGAACAAACTAGAACAGGTAAAGCTGTCAGCTGTGTGGATATTGGCAATATCGTTAACAATTCTCATTTATAATAATTACTAATATAGCTCCTTCTAAACAAGATCTTGGTCTGTGTTCTTTTAATGATCATGTGATCAGCTAGAGACAAAAAAAAAGAAGGAAAATCTGACCACGCTCCAAGCCACCCCCACAAGTCACGACCCCAGCACTCATTATTAAAAATATTTTAGCACATTAAAAGATATATCTTATATTGTAAAAATACATACTGTCCTGTAAAAAATAAGAAACACCATTTAATAATCATGACAACAATATAATAACATATATGACCCTGGAGCACAAAACCAGTCTTAAGTGTCAATTTTTCGAAATTGAGATTTATAAATCATCTGAAAGGTGAATAAGTAAACTTTCCATTGATGTATGGTTTGTTAGGAAAGGACAATATTTGGCCGAGATACAATTATTTGAAAATCTGAGGGTGCAAAAAAATCTAAATATTGAGAAAAATTGCCTTAAAAGTTATCCAAATGAAGTGCTTAGCAATGCAAATTACTAATCAAAAATTAAGTTTGGATATATTTACAGTAGGAAATGTACTAAATATCTTCATGGAAAATTAGCTTTACTTAATATCCTAATGATTTTTGGCATAAAATAAAAGTCTATAATTGTGACCCATACAATGTATTTTTGGCTATTGCCACAAATATAACCCAGCGACTTAAGACTTGTTTTGTGATCCAGGGTCACATATTTTAATAAAGTACTATATTATATTATAGTAAAGTATATAGAATTATTATTATTATTACTATTAAAGTACCTGTCAAAAGTTTGGAAACATTACAATTATTAATGATTTTTTTATTTATTAATGATCTTTTGCTCATCAAAGCTGAATTTATTTATATATATATATATATATATATATATATATATATATATATATATATATATACACACACACACACACACACATACATATAAGTGAAATATTGTTACAAATACAAAAAAAAAAAAAAGAGTTCAATTTTAATACATATTTTTTAAATGTAATGTTATTCCTGTGATACAAAACAGAATTTTCTTCATTACTCCAGTTTTCAGTGTCACATGATCTTTTAGAAATCATTACAATTTATTTGACTGTCAAGAAACATTTCTGATTATTATCAATGTTGAAAACAATTTTGCTGCTTCATATTTTGTATGGAAATGATGATGCACTTTATTTTTCAGGATTTTTTGATAAATATAAAGTTTAATGAACAGCATTTATTTGCATTTATCAAATATATTAATTAAATCTGTTAATGCATTTATTAAACAGAAATCATTTTAAATTTCTTCACTCACTTTTTGTCACTTTCACGCATGATGAATAAAATTATTAATCTCTCTTTTTTAAATCTTATACAAATGTTTGAGTGGTATCATTGTTCCCACAAAAATATTAAGCAGCAAAACTGTTTCTAACATTTATATTAATGAGAAATGTTTCTTGAGCAGAAAATCAGCATATTAGAATGATTTCTGAAGGATAATGTGACACTGAAACTTTTTATAAACATTTCTAATGATGAATGTTGCGTTCCCAAATGCAAATTAAAGTGGCTCAAACCAAGAGCAGCACTAACAGTGAATCACAACTAAAAACAGTTCTGAAACAGCAGACATGTAGCGCGTCACACTACAGCCTATTATATAATTACAGCACAACTGTTGTGAATTTTATGACAGCATTACTAATCTCAAATTCTCACCGCCATTCATAAAAAGTCACCGGGTCGAGTAATACGTTTCAGTGCTGATTCTGCTCGCGTTTGGTGCTTTGAATCATTTGAATGCTTTGAGCTGTCCTGCAGACTGCACCACAAGCTCGTGCAGTGCACTCAGGACCATTCCGTCGATGATGTTTCTTTTCAGTTTATTTAGGTTATAGCTTAAGGCCATGTGCGATTTCAATCATCATGCAGTAACCAACCTAAATTAATTACATACCGATCTCAAATCTTCCTTTTCTGTCAAAGATACTAGAAAAGGTAGCATCATCACAACTATGTTCCTTCTTAGAGAAAATCGGGATCTGTGAGGATTTCCAGTCACGATTTGGACCATCATAGTACTGAGAATGCTCTCAGAGTTACAAATGACCTGCTCTTATCATCCAGTCGCGATTCTATCTCTCTATTAGTGCTACTGGATCTTAGCGCAGCGCTTGACACTATCAACCACAACATTCTTTTGAATAGACTAGAAAACTTTGCTGGCCATTATTGGAAGTGCATTGGCATAGTTCAAATCATACATATCTGACTGCCATCAATTTGTAGCAGTGAATGAAGAGCTATCACACCAATCACAAGTGCAGTATGGAGTACCTCAAGGCTCAGTACTAGGACTGTTACTTTTCACACTTTACATGTAACCCTTGGGAGATAATATTAGGAAAAATGGTGTTAGATTTCACCGTTATTCTGATGATACTCAGCTCTATATTTGTTGATGAAACATACCAATTTGCAAAACTAATGGAATGTATAGTTGATTAAAAAAGCTGGATGACTGGTAATTTCTTACCATTAAATACAGAAAAACAGGTCTTAATAACAGGACCAAAAACATAATAACCTAGAACAGTGTATAATACTTGATGGCTGCTCTGTCAATTCTTCATAATCAGTCATCAAAAAAAAATGCTCACTAGGACAGCGGGGTCAAAAACAGGAGCAATGTATTTATTTTTTTGTCCAATGGTCTTGTCTTAACTTTGCGATTTCTGTATTGCATTAGTTTTGAATATTTTTTTCATGGGGATTTAATCATTTTTGACTTTTCAGTCTGAGTTACACTTTTTTTTGGCTCATTTCATCTGTAAAAGAAAATCGCCTAATAATTCTGCACACCTGAATATAAGGAGTTTTTTAACTTCCAGCCTTCATGGACAATTATATAACACTCATAAATTATTAAACACAAAATGAATAGTTGTTATTAAGATTTGTGGTTTAGAATTGGTAAAATGTGCTTGGAATTATTTATTTATTTTTTATCAACGTGCCTAATAATTATGCACACGGTGTAAATCATTAAAGGTTTTGGTAACACTTTATAATAAGGTCTCATTTGTTAACATTAGTAAATGCATTAACTAACATGAACTAAGAATGAACAATATATTTTCACAGTATTTATTAATGTTTGTTGATTTTAGTTCAGTGCATTAACTAATGTTAACAGATAAAACTTTTTTAAATGTTTAAGTTTTGAATATAAACTGATATTAATACATGCTATATAATTATTGTTCATGTTAATGAATATAGTTAATGTTAATAACTGAAACCTTATTGGAAAATGTTACTAACATTTTATATATTGTTCTGTGTATGTGTGTTTCACAGTCTTGATGGTTTGGAATAACCCTTTAATTGTTGTATCCCTTAAAAGCAGACTGCCAGAGGGTTACTGTAATTGCATGTGCCCGCTGGGCACAGTTTTCCAGATGCCACCGGGGTGGCGTTTGCACTGATGGTTTGGGCCCACCATCGCTGCTATCGGGGGCTTTTTGGGGGCTTTAACATGCTCAAAAACTCTTGATAATAGGCACACACCTTGGAATTTTCGGCAATTAGGGCCAGGCAGAGACTAGTATATGGGCATGGCAAAGGGGCTTTACAGCGCCCCCTGGAATACGAAGGGCCATATATAATACATACTTGCACGTATACATATGAAACTCAGTACACATTAGATTAGAATCAATTTTATTGTCATTGCACAAGGCAACGAAATGCAGTTAGCATCTAACCAGAAGTGCAATAAGCAGTGAGTACAGAATATACAAGGTCTACAATATGTTACAAATGTACAATAAATATACAGATAAGGCAGTATTATGGACATAATTTACAGAGTTTTAAATACTATCAGCATGATATACAAATAGGTGTGCTATGAACATACTATACAGATGGATTATGTAAAAGTGTATGTACACTATAAGCAGAAACTATGAACATCATTTACAGTAGTGCAATGGACAGTAAAGTGCATAGAAAATATTTCAGTGTGCAAATGGATTACTCAGTATTCTGGATGAATAGACAGTAGTGCAAGTAATAAGTTTGTAAATAAATAAATCAGATGTAGTGATGAGGAGGGGTGAGGATCTGTGTGTGTGGTGTGGGGAGGTGGGGGGTGTCAGAGGGCAAAGTTCAGTAAGGAGACAGCTGTAGGGAAAAAGCTGTTCCTGAATCCGCTGGTCCTTGTCCGGAGGCTCCTGAAGCGCCTCCCGGAGGGCAGGAGGTTAAACAGTCTGTGGTCAGGGTGAGGGGAGTCCTTAAGAATGCTGCGAACTCTACGTAGACAGCGTTTCCTCTGGATGTCCTCAATAGCAGGATGTGGTGTCCCTGTGATGCGTAGGGACAGCGTTTCCTCCCTGTAGGCAGTCTCATCGCTGATGAGGCCAATCACCGTGTGTCATCTGCAAACTTAATGATGGAGTTGGATCCATGCACAGGCTTGCAGTCATGGGTGTAAAGGAATGGGCTCAGCACACAGCCCTGTGGTACGCTGGTGTTGAGTGTGAGGGTGGTGGAGCAGGTGTGGCCTGACCTAACATGCTGGGGTATGTTGGTCAGAAAGTCCATAATCCAGTTGCAGAGGGAGGTGTTAATGTCCAGGTCTCCAAGTTTTATGGTCAGCTTGGAGGGAATGACTGTGTTAAATGCTGAGTCAACAAACAACATCCGTAAATATGTGTTCTTATTGTCCAAGTGTGTGAGTGCAGAGTGCAGCACTGAGCATACTGCATCCTCTGTGCTCCTATTTTTACAGTAGGCAAATTGGTGTGGGTCCAGTGTGGGTGGGAGGCAGTCCTTGAGCTCAAAGCACCTCATGATGGGTGTGAGTGCTACGGGGCAGTCATTTAAGCACATCAGGGAGGATTGTTTCGGTATTGGCACAATGGATGTGGACTTACAGCATGTTGGCACAGTTGCTTGGGTGAGGGACAGGTTGAAAATGTCTGTGAAGACCCCTGCAAGCTGCTCTGCACATGCCCTAAGCGCACGTCCAGGAATGCCGTCCGGGCCAGCAGCCTTGTGTGCGTTGATCCAGCTCAATGCAGTGTGGACATCTGTGGAGGTGAGTTTGAGGGGTTGGTGGTTTGCTGAGTGTGTGATTTTGGTGGCTGTCTCCTTGCTGTCGCTGTTGAAGCGAGCATAAATGTCATTTAGCTCGTTAAGGAAGGAGACATCTGTGACCGTTGGAGTACAGTTGCTTGACTTGCAGTAGCTGATGACCTGGATGCCCTGTCACATGCAAAAAGGACTTGGAAAAGTGTTCCTCTACCTTCAGCTTGTAGCAGTACTTTGCCTTTTTGATGCCCCTTTTCAGGTTAGCCCTGGATTTGCTGTAGGCCTGAGCGTCATTTGACCTGAAGGCAGTGTTGCGGGCTTTCAGCAGAAGTCGCACCTCCTTGTTCATCCATGGCTTCTGATTAAGGTATGTAGTGCTCTGTTTTTCTGTTGTAACACTGTCAATGGTGGTGTTGATGTAATCCAGTGCAGAGGAGGTATAGATATCAATGTCCGTGTGAGAGCCACAGGCAGCCTGAGAAGCAAACATACTCCAGTCTGTGTATTGAAACTTGTCCTGAAGTTAAGAGTCTGTTCCAGTTGGCGACACTTTGATGGTCCTCACTGATGGCTTCACACGGTTGATGAGGGGTGAATACTTAGGGGTGAGAAACAAAGAAAGGTGATCAGACTGTCCGAGGTGGGGGAGGGGGATCGGGGTGTAAGCTCCATCAATGTTTGTGTAAACATGATCCAAAGTGTTGTCTCCTCTGGTGTGGCAGGAAACATGCTGATGGAATTTGGGGGGCACTGTCTTTAATTTGGAGTGATTAAAATCACCCGCAACAATAAAAACAGCCTCCGGGTGAGCAGTCTGTTGTTTACTAATGGTCACATGAAGTTCGTTCAAAGCAAGCTTGGCATTAGCATCCGGTGGAATATAGACTGCAGTTATAAAGGAGCAAATAAACTCCACAGACAGATAAAAATGACTAAATTCAACCAATAGAAAAACCACTCAAGTCTGGCTTGGTTTGGCAAAAAATACAGTGTTTGTACACCAAGCTTTGTTGACATAAATGCACAATCCACCACCTCTTGTTTTGCCAGAGTCATCTGCCCTTCTATCTGCCCGGAGCGTGTAGCGTCCGGCTAGCTCAACAGCATTATTGGGTATGTCGCTGTGTAGCCATGTTTCTGTGAAAACCATGACATTGCAATCCAGAAGTCTCTTACTGTGGGTGATGCGAAGTCGTAACTCGTCCATTTTGTTCACCAATGACCGCACATTAGCGAGGAAAATACTGGGTAAAGAGAGCCGGAGCGGTGTTAGCTTTAGCTTAGCTCTTTGACCGCCGCGCTCCCCCCGCCTTTGTTTACGATCTCGACGCCGCCTGCGAGCACTTCCGTCTGGCCTGGTAGAGTGCGTAGCCTCTGGTGTTCTGGAGATCTCAGGAAGAGTCAAAGATTGGTGATAAAACTGTTGGAAAAGTCCTCACCAATATCCAAAAGTTCTTGTCGAGTGTACATTGTAAAAGCAAAGCTGTTCAGTACGAACAGACCCGAGATGAGCAGGAAAAATACTGCAAAATTGCAAAAAACTGGAGAGACGCCGAGCCTCGCGATGTGTACGCGCCGCCATCTTGGTCTTACACATATAGATCTCATCGAGCCAAACAACTTTCCCACTACATGTCATAGGCTCCGCCCAACAGGAAGTGGGCTATTTAGTGTTTTGTGAAAATCACATGATCTGGAATTTGATAAACTCGTCGTAGGTTTTTTAACTGATTGCCACCAAACTCGATCAACATGATCTCAAGACATTGGGGATAAAAAAATTGTGAGGGGATATCTTAACCAGTTTGGCCGTGGCGAAGCATTGAAATTATGGTGAGAAATGAGAAACAGGAAGTCACAAATAACTTACTAATACTAATCAAAAATATACTCAGCAGTTTATTCATTCAAGGATTCTGATCACATAGATGTGACTATTAGGAGTCAAAGTTATAGCGCCACCAACTGGCAGCAGGAAGTGTGTTACTTTTTAAAATGCTTTGAATGCACCCTCTTATATTTACCCAATTTGCTTCAAACTTCATCAGAATACTGTAAAAATACAGCCAACATAAAACTGTAAAGGGATTATTGATACCGAAAATAGTGTTGCCATCGCAACGTGTCAACCTTTAATATTACTTTCTGGTGTTTTCAGGGCCCTTAAGGGCCATGCTTAGAATTTCATGAAATTTAACACACACATCAGCATTAATGATAGTTAGACACTGGCAAAAGCTCATAAAAGGGCGTGGAAGAGGCACTCTATGGCGCCACCCTTTGACAAAAATTGGGGGGTTAGTTTTGGAGCTACCAAACTCAGTACATATATTGTTCTGATCAAGCAAGCCGGACAACTTTCTAATTTACAGTCATTAGCTACGACCAACAGGAAATGAGCTATTTTAGTCTAAATATAGATTGGAAAAAAAATGGCTATGAATTAATACATACTACTCTTGCAAAAATTATCAAATTCACACCAAACTTTGTCGGCATGATGCCAAGATACTGAAGATGTTAAATTGTGAACGGATTTTGGATGTTTAACGGTGTTGCCATGGCAATTTATTAACCCTCTGGAGTCGATTAACGCGTATACGCGTTTTGGGGTATTTTCTCCTGATAACCCCGAAAAGAACTTAAATTACACTTTCAGTTTTGATCATACAGATAAGAGCAATACATCAATAGAATCTGTAAAGGGTCTACTTTTTTTTTGTATACAGACATAATAACAACAAAACTTTGTGCACTTATAAAATAAAGATAACAAACCAGGAGTGCTGTCTGCAGCCTTTGTCTGCGCTTATCTTCAGTTACAAATGCGTCATTAAAATGAACTGTAACTCACTGAATACTCAACACAGAGACATGAGCGATACATCTATAGAAAGCCTGACATGTCTACTTTTAAACTAAACAAGTGCTGCCAAAAACAAATATTCTGTGATAAAGTAATCCATATGAGAACAACGCGATGTCCGTTTTTCACGTCTCCCTTCATTATCTTCTAATGTGACCACGCCCACGCGCCGAGCGCGCTATTCAAATTATAATGTTTCACTAAAGCGTGCGGCTTGAATACGCCCACACAACAGAAGACAACGCAGCGAGACTGTTCTTCAAGTTTTTATTTTATTTTACTGTTTGCTTCGCGATGAGAGGAATAAGACATGATTCACCCCAAAAAGATGTGATGTGGTTGAGGATTTGAGATTTGGATTTCCTCAGAAAAAAATAATGAAGCACTTTATTCAGCAGAGATCATAAACATGAGTAAGTCTCTTTTTATTTATTTATATACTTATATACTAGTTTTCACATAACGTGTAAACATTTTACTAGTTAGACTTTTTCCAAAGACTTTTTCCAAACTATAATTCCTGAATAAATGTATAATCAAGTGAAATATTATGAAGTTTCAATAACTATATACACTACTATACCATTCAAAAGCTTGATGTAAATAATATAAATGTAACAATAAATGTAACTGTCACAAATCTAATAAACAATGCTGTTCTTTCAATTTATCCCCCCTAAAAAACCCTGAAAAAAATATTCTCAGCTCTTTTCAACATTAATAATAATAATAATAATAATAATAACAACAATAAATGTTTTTTTTGTAGAAAATAAGATTGTTAAAAGGATTTCTGAAGGATTGTGTGACTGGAGTAATGATGCAAGAAATTCAGTTTGAAAGTCAGCTTTTAACAATCCAAAAAAAAATTATATTGTGCACTCACAAGTGAGTATTAAATTATGTTGTGGGATAATTAAATATATTCTAAATAAACTACAAACATAAAATTATATACATTTATTTTGTCCTCACATTCTTTCTTGTAACATCCCTCTCAGTGACACAGCTGACTGAATGGCTCATTATGCAGCTCATTATGCGGGCCTTTGTCTTCTCAGGTGTGAATTCATGATAGTTGACGCCTACTCGCATATGACTATTACCAACAAAAAGTGTCTTAGAAAATTTATATCAATATATTGTTTTCTGTAAGCGAGTAAACAAGATGATTTTCACATCATTTAGAAAGAAAAATTCTAGGCTACAAGCTCCAGTTCTCGAAAGTCCCGGCAACCAATTTTCTGTATGTGTTTTATTTCCTTATTCAAGTGATTTAACATTTTTAGTTTTTCACTAACCATGCATAACATTTTTTTTTCTCAAAAACACAATCATGTACATACATGCTGCTCACATATTATTATAGCCCAGTTTGTGCTGATTACAGTGAGATTAGACTTTAGCCATTTAGATATTTATAAGAATCTGAAAAAAGCACAAATGTCAGGGCATGACAAAACTTCTCCAGACCCCAAAAATACCCTTAGACTCCAGAGGGTTAAAGTAACATTAAAAAAAAAAAGTCATTTTCTTATATCTTTAAAGTTTGTTATTCTTACACTCCAAAACTTTTTACATATGGAGAACAAGACATTCTTAGGAAACATGCTAAGATTCATAAATTTATCATGCTCAGGGGCCACCAAAAAATTAAAACTATCACACATTATAGTTGATAGATGTCTGGTCTTTTAACCTTAATCATTTTAATCGTAATCTTAAAATTTAATCTTTTAATCATAATCCTCTTTAGATAGTTCTCTTTGTATCAGAATAAAAAATAATGCATAGAATCAGTTGAAATTCACTGTACTATCAGTATACTTTTATATAATTATTGTAGAAATGCTTATAGAGCATTAAAATCATTTTTAAAATTCTTTAAAGGAAAAAATCATTCAACTTTTATGTATCCTAACATCTCTCACTGATACGATAAATAAATCTTAAGTCTGAACCTTTACTGCTCAGTTCAATTAATAAGAAAAAGAAACATATACATAAAATAAGTTAATGTATTTTACTGGTAATATAGTTTTATATAATTAGTTCACAAATGATTATAGATCATTAAAATATTTTTTAAAAATGGTTATAGATCTTAAAAAGTGTTGGCAACGATTTACAATATGGTCTCTTTGGTTAACATTAATGCATTAACTAACATGAACTAAAAATGAACAATATACGTTTGTTCATTTATTAATCTTTTTTATTGTTAGTTGATACTAATATTAAAAATATTCATGCTCACGTTGATTCAGAGTACATAAGCTAATGTTAAGATACAACTCAAAATTTTAATACATTTTGAACTTAACATTAATAAACATTAATAAATGCTATATAATTATTGTTTAAGTTAACCAATATAGCTAATATTAACAAATTAAACTGTATTGTAAAGTGTTACCAAAGTTTTATATATTGCTCTCTGTGGGTGGGTGGGTGTTTGACACTCTTGATTTTAAAGTGTAAATCTTTCATTGCTGTAACCCTTAAATCCAAACTGACATTAACAACATTTTTACAGCTTTTATTACATTACTATATTACATTACTATAACATTTCTAATGTTAGTTAATCAAAATGTTCATGTTTATTCACAGTGCATTAACAACCCTCTACATTGCTAGTAAATCACTCGCATATGCGTTCATTCTGGCAACTAAATGATGTCTAACATTAGCCAATGGCTAATAAATTCTCAGATTTTACTCAACAGTGTGTTAGTTGGAGGCTAAGTATAAGTTTAGCACAGATATATTTTCACTCGCGAACACTCTCTGACTGAGTGTTTCAGAGTTACACTCTGCTCTATTGGATTGAGATATGGTGACTGGAGGCCATTTGAGTAAAGTGAACTCATTGTCATGTTCAAGAAACCAGTCTGAGATGACTTGAGCTTTGTGACATGGTGCATTATCCTGCTGGGTGTAGCCATCAGAAGATGGGTACACTGTAGTCATAAAGGGATGGATATGGTCAGTAACAATACTCAGGTAGGCTGTGGCGTTTAAACGATGCTCAATTGGTAATAAGAGGCCCAAAGTGTGCCAAGAAAATATCCCCCATACCATTACACCACCACCACCAGCCTAAACCGTTGGGTTCAGGCTGGTGGTGGTGGCAGGATGGATCCATGGCTTTCATGTTCTTTACACCAAATTCTGACCATACCATCTGAATGTTGCAGCAGAAATCGAGACTCAACAGACCAGGCAACGTTTTTCCAATCTTCTATTGTCCAATTTTGGTGAGCCTGTGCGGTCTTCTGCTGCTGTAGCCCATCCGCCTCAGGGTTCAACGTGTTGTGCGTTCAGAGATGGTATTCTGCATACCTTGGTTGTAACGAGTGGTTATTTGAGTTACTGTTGCCTTTCTATCATCTCTAACCAGTCTGCCCATTCTCTTCAGACCTCTGACATCAACAAGGCATTTTCGTCCACACATGAAAATCCCAGTAGTTTTTGAAATACTCAGATCAGCCCGTCTGGCACCAACAACCATTCCACGTTCAAAGTCACTTAAATCACCTTTCTTCCCCATTCTGATGCTCAGTTTGAACTTCAGCAAGTCGTCTTCACCACGTCTAGATGCCTAAATGCATGGAGTTGCTGCCATGTGATTGGCTGATTAGCAATTTGTTTTACCAAGCAATTGAATAGGTGTACCTAATAAAGTAGCCGGTGAGTGTATATACACACATCATATTATATATATAATAATATTTATTTATATAGTTAATGCTAATAACTGAAACCTTATTGTAAAGTGTTAATAAAGTTTTATATAGTGTTCTGTGTGTGTGTGTGTGTTTCACAGTCTTGATGGTTTGGACTAACCCTTTAATTGCCGTAACCCTTAGAAAAACTTGGTTTTGCTTAGAATAAGGTGAATAAGGTAGTAAGGGACCTTTTACTGCAGTCTTTTTATATTGTGACCAGCATATTCTATGGATATTTTTTTTCCTTTTGTGTCATATGGGTTGGAAACACATAAGAATGAGTAAATGACAATTTTCTTTTTTTAGGTGCGTTATGTTTGTTTTCAGACATGATTTATATGTCTGTAAAATGCCGGCATGTAGAGATCCCAATGAAGAGCAAAACAATTATAAACTATTCCTTCAAAAAAAAAAAAAAAAAAAAAAAAAAAAAAAAAAAAAAAAGGCAATAAATATTAAGGATGGATTTTTTAGATAGCACTCACCCTCTTTGAGTCGATCTCCCTCTGCTTTAGTTTTCTTTTGTCTCTCAGATCCAGCGAGATCCACCAAGTGCAATTTGGAGACCATTACATCACCCCTTGACAAACAAATATCAATTTAAATGAAATGACTACTTACAATCATTCTACAGATATAGTTTAACATTTTACAGTTTTATAAAGATCCAGAATTAGTTGACCATTATGATATATATATTTGACCAGATGACCATTAGGATATATTTTAGACCTGGATGAATTTACTTTGACAAAAAAATAAATAAATAAAACCTACAACAATAACAACAATAAAAAAAATAAGTAATCAGTTCCTCTTCAGGAACTCGAGCTGCGTCGTAAAACGCTTTGGGAATGCCTTCAGCTTGACCGGCTCTGAATCATGTGTGTAATCAGACCAATGGATGGGCGAGACATCATAGGCAGGTGACGTCAGAGACCAGGAAGCTTAAAAGCACATGCAGTGAAACCAGCTTTAGCCTTCTGTCTTTCAGCAAGTGCTTTGTGTGTGTGTCAGTAGCTATCTGTTTGCGAGAAATGCCAGTGAAGACTCCCTCCTCAAAGAGAGCCTTCTGAGAGTGAAGCAAAGTAGTAACAAACACTCCCGTCGCAGCCGTCAACTCCCTCGAGAGCTGATTCTGGTGCTTGACTCTCAAGCAGACAACATTCAAACTGCGTGTGTCCCTACCCCTTTTTTTCTTTGCGGGCAAGGAAAACACACAGCCTGAACTATGCCTGCTCTCGCCCAGAACTTCACTCGAGGCTTTAGGATAGCATCCTGATCCACCGCTAAGCATAAGTTTCTTCTGGCCGGAGTCCTCAGCCTCAGCGCACTGCAGAAGAGACATGTAACCAGAGGGTGTCTGCCCATTGACTGGCCACCGAAAGGGGTGCGGTAGGCCGCAATGGCTGTCACATAGACCTTCAGGGTGGAGTGGGTCAACCCTGCGGAGAGAAGGGCCTGCAGGAACTCCAGAACTGTACCAACCGGGCAGTTAACTGGGTCAAGCTGGTGGTCTCCGCACCAGGAGGTGAAACGTTTCCACCTCAAGGCATACAGTTTCCTCATGAAGGTAGGTCTGGATTGGAGGATGACCCTCTGGTTACATGTTTCTTCTGCAGTGCGCTGAGGCCTCCGGCCAGAAGAAGCTTATGCTAAGCGGTGGATCAGGATGCTATCCTAAAGCCTCGAGTCCTCTGATCTGCCCTCTCTTGGGGGTCAAGACTCACTCCTTCGGAAGTTTGGCCATTGGGCGGAATGTCCCTGATTACTTGTTAGGCTCCTCGCTCTTTCTCTCGCTTTAGCTGTGCTCTTCCACACTAGGCAGAGATTTGTAAGTCTGGCGGCGTGGGCATTCTCGCTCCCAAAGCATTTTATGACGCAGCTCGAGTTCCCTCGAGGAACCATGCGTAACCTGAGACGTTCTTTCATTAGCACCTTATTGCATCAAAAATGGTTACCAGTTTCAATATGAACATTTTTCAATAACAAGCAACTGCATGTCCATTCTTAAAGGTAGGGTAAGTGATTTCAGAAAGACTATCAAAAGTAATCTAGCTTTAAAAGCAAGATCCCACCTTCCCTGCATAAATACTCTGCAAAGCTACACCTCCTCTAAAGCACATGAACGCACTCAGACAGACTAGAAGCAAATCAGTGACGTGATAATAGAAGGCATTGGTGAAGGATTGAATGCAAAGTTGTCAGATTACCTAATGTCTCATTCACCGGTGAGAAAACATTACAGTACAAAGCTCATAGTATTACAATAATAATGCCTTTTCTCACTCATTCTGAAATAGAATGCACTGATGATGTATCAAGTCAGCACGAACAGGGTCCGCAGTGGTATGCAAATGAATACATTGACAGGTAGTTAGGACAGGCAATCGTAATGTTCGGACCGAACAATATGATTGGTCGAACATTTTATGGTCCTGCACCTTCCACAAATTATATAAAGACATAAATACATTTAGACCACAATTTGTTGACTGCTATCGGGATGAGAAGAGACTTTCAACCATTATAACAAAAATGTTTTAACTAAATCACCTACCCTGCCTTTAATTCTACATAACAAAAATTAGACACCGCTTTCTCCATTTTCCACCCTCATATACAACCTAAAAAGTATTACAACAGCCAACTCAATTTATTGAGTATCCAAACAAACATTTTAAGTAATCTTAGTTTAACAGCATGCACTGTTACGTACTTGTCTCCTTTGCGTCGCTGCTCCAGTGATATGGTAAAGATGGCATGTGAGCGAGATGAGGCTGCATTCATGGCTGTTGAGCCCACTGTTCGTGCAGAGTTTCCCAACTCAAGACAACCCACCATCTCATGAGCAGTAAACACTTCCTTTTCTGTCAGCCCAACAATCTACACAATGAAAACAAAAAGACATAAGCGGTCATAGAGGGTATGTGAAATTTAAGGTAGTCAGAGCCGAAGGCTTGTGGACAGTACTCCCAAGAGACTGTGCAGTTGTGATGGATGGGAGTACATGAAAGTGTTAGACTCTAGTTGGCCGGAAACTTTTATTCTTAATTCTAACAATGCCTGAGAACATAATATGGCTTAGTAGGATTATCAAAAACAAAGACTGCATTGTAATTTTATAATAAATATGTAATCAGATTTACTGAATTGTGATCTTTTCATGTAAACCTCTCATGATAACAGCGTTTAAATGTTTTGGAGCGGTTTGCAGTACATGCTTCTCCACACAAATTCCATCTCTGCAAGCACTGTGAGCTTGAGTAGCTTATAACGTAGCTTATAATGTAAATTTGAAAAACCAACAAGAGCCAAACATCTTCCCAAGTTTGTAAAACCAATGGTTCCTAAAATCTGTCAACAAAAGAGAAGTTTTCCAGTGTATATTTTAGCTTTTTTTGTTTGTTTTAAATTATGTAATTCAAAATCATTATTATTAAATAATTTAGTTCAATTGTAGTATTATAGTGATTAAAAAAATATATATATATTAACAGTGAAAATTTAAAACAAAAATTTATTAAAGAGCAGGTCATATGGGTTTTTGAAAAATATATATTTTGCAGTTAATAATGTAGCTATCCTTTAATGAAAATAATCTGCAAAGTTGTTAATCAAAAAAAGTGCATGATAAATAAAGATATTGTCTCTCAAAAGAGAGAGTGGGTTCTGAATCGCCTTAACGAGTCGTTATATTTTGGAATCTTTTGCCTGTTACAGGTATACGTCACTGGGTAACACATTTGCATAATTCCCTCCTGCCCGTGAAATACGACCAGAGTCTGACCTGCCCACAAAACTTCCGCTATTAGTGCGTTTACATTATATTGAGAAGACGCAGTGTTCAAGGATACCACAGAAATACAATTTAAACCTTTTGTTCATTTTATCAAGGACTGCTTCTCTAATCTAGGCTTTTATGTTCATTGGCTTCTAATCTTCTTTCTTAATTTGGACTAACAAGCTCTCTGAACCACAACCTGTAAGTACGATTGATACGTTGTGTACATTTTCAATTGAGTGGTCCAAAAAAGTGCTAACGTGACGTATACCTAGTGCAGCTTTAGGTTTCCAGGTAAAGCACAATATTGCGGTCTTACTGAAGTAGTTCTGATAATTCACTGTGAACCCACTATTTCCTAAGAATGTGTCGATAATTGTATACTGATGTTGTTCTAATTAATTAGTTTAATAATAAAAAAATGTAGTGTAGCCCATAGACTTGATAATCATTGTGAAATTGTTCTTTATTGTGCTGCACGGGCAATTATAGGTTTAATGCGGGAGAGACAAGCGAGTTATAAGGCTGGTGCTCCTGTGATACAGCTGCTCTGTGTTCTGATTAAAAGATAAGACACAGCGTCTTTTGTCTGTCGTTCTTCAAACATAACAGTAGACATATTTTGGTTTACAAACTGTATTGTTTCATCAGTTAGTCACGTTAGCACTTGGCTAATATATCCACCAAGTGTTCACAGTTTAGCAGTTAAACTTTAGGTGTGGCCACGATTCACTTGCATAAGTGTTTTTGTATTTTATGTCATTATTATAAGAACGGACTGGACCTCTATATTGTTTTATGTAAAGGTGCTTTGCCAATGGCAGTGATGGCTAACTGGCTCAAGGACTCTCCGTGCCAATCACAACAGGCTTGTCCAGCTGACAAATCAGAGCAGAGTAGGCTTGAGGAAGGGGGGGGGTTTGCTCCGAACTCGCTTGGAACAAATCATTTCCTAATCATTGGCAAATGGCTCTAATAATAAATGTATATTCTGAGAGAATTACCATGTTTTCTGACCTTAGATGCATTTAAACCAGTTGTAGGGCACTCCAACAAAATATTAGGACACTTTAAAATACCATATGACCTGCTCTTTAAATGTGTTTCCCCACTAGTTAAATGTGTTTATTCTGCTCTTTTTAGTTAAATAATGAACATACATTTTAATGCCCGTAAAAAACAATTATGATTGGTAAAGTTTCTCAAGTCACCATCCATTGGCAGGTGTGGCAAAGTAGTGGTAGTTTTAGGCCCTGGGTAGCATCATCAGCAATTGTAACACCAGGTACTTTTAATGGGCACCTTTTATGACACTTTTTACAAGTTGTAATATAAGTCTTAGGTGTCCCCAGAATGTTGTAGCATTTGTACCTATCAGACACACAACTATTTGTTATATTTAACAAATATTCCTCAGCACCCCCTCACTCAACTATTGGCACTTTTCAACAACTCGGCTCGGGTTTCCACTACAGTTAAGCATTGCTTTAGAGTGGGCAGGATTATTCATGTCGTTATAGCTGTGCCACCTCTACTGCCGCAACTCATGAAAAACATTTTAATTCCGCGTCGCTCCAAGCTCTCGCTGGTTCCACTCCTCTGCTATCAATGAGAGGAACATCTGTACTTCCTCAACAGACAACAAAACGGCCACTTTTCAGTTGTTAAAAAATGGTGTGCTCGTTCAAAACAGTTGTGTTCGATCCTTCACTGGCTGTATCTAGCGGTTCTGTTGTATTTGTGTCACAAGTTCAGGTAGTGACGATTCTCTCCAGCCAATCTGTGATCAGCAGAGTTTACGTGTCACGTTCTGGTAATGGTACAGTTAACTTGGAACCTCAACCGAGGTGGTACTAAAAAAAGTACCAGGTACTGTACCCAGTGAAAAACCCCTCAGAAAGTCTATGGACCCTTCCCCCGAAATGCATCTAACCCCTCAGAAAGGCAGAACAGGACTGTGGTTCCATGCCATCCAATGCAGATAACATACTGTTTTTGTATATTGTTTTTTGTGTTGTATACGGTTTTATACATGCTTATGATAAAACCACTCGCTCATGTAACCTTGAGAAGCAGAAAGGAGAGATAATGAGTCTGAGGGAGGCAAGATTTAATAAACTTCATTCTCAGCCATCAGAGTCAGATCTCAGACATCAGATCTCAGACATCATAGGAAACCCTCTGTGAAACCTATGAAATTTCACTAGCCTATAGCAGCGAAAAACACATTTTTCTGTCCTGTAGAACTATCTAAAAAAATAAATATTTATATGCAAAAGATTCCTTCTGACTAGTATTAGAAAATGTGCATATCACACCAGCCCTCAGGTCTTAACACTGGCTTCCAGTTACATTTAGGATTGATTTTAAAGTAGTATTATTTGATTATAAATCCCTCAATGGCTTACACTGCAGATGTGCTCACTGAATATAAACCTAACAGATCATTTGGAACATCAGTAATTAATACCAAGGTTTCACTCAAAACAAGGGGAGCTGCTTTTAGCTATTATGCCACACATAGTTGGAACCGGCTTTCAGAAGAGATCAGATGTGCTCCCACAGTAGCCACATTCAAATCCAGACTCAAAACCTCTAAACTGTATTTTGCTTAATTATGCTGAAAATCCCTCTATGAGTTTTCTCATAGGGTTAAAACCAGTACAGTCTAGGGGTTGCACAGACTAATCGACTAGTTGACTTCAGTGCTCTGACATTGACGCTTTAAGCTTGACGTCGACTAGTCGCTGGTCCTATAGAGGGCGCAACAGGATAATATATCTTTGAAGGACTTCCACATTTACGTTCCATTTCCAAACAGTTAAAATGACAAATAAATGTATACTCCGAAAGCTCCACAAGACGTGTGATTATATTACTGGATGCTCGAAATTGAATGGGAGAATGCACATTCTAAACAACTTATTGTACAGGTAAGTTAATCGCAGTTCTAATCTAATGGGCTGCTGCACTGTAATGCACACACATAAGCCACACACAGTAGCTCATACTTCACGTGTAGATTGTGCGCGCACAGAATCATTCAGCATGGAAATGTACTGCCAACGCTGTTCTGTGATTTCTCAATAAAATAGCTTAAAAACTGTAAAGTTCAAGCATAAAGGGGAAGTCGTGGCCTAATGGTTAGAGAGTCGGACTTGCAATCTAAGGGTTGTGAGTTCGAGTCTCAGGCCGGCAGGAATTGTAGGTGGGGGAGTGAATGTACAGCGCTCTCTCCACCCTCAATACCACGACTGAGGTGCCCTTGAGCAAGGCACCGAACTCCCAACTGCTCCCCGGGCGCCGCAGCATAAATGACTGCCCACTGCTCCGGGTGTGTGTTCACGGTATGTGTGCACTTTGGATGGGTTAAAAAAGCAGAGCACGAATTCCGAGTATGGGTTACCATACTTGGCTGTATGTCACGTCACTTCACTTCTTACATTTCTTAACTAAATCCAACAGCATAACTACTACTAGAGAGATGCTGCCATGTAGAATTAATTCACACACATCGCTCTCACTAATGCATTCATATAAATGTAAACCCAGTGTAAATGTACTGTGCTACTTTAGCTATATCTGATTTAGAACGAGCAGAAATCTGTGAGAAATAAAACGACCCAAAGGCAAAAGAACTGATATAAATTAGCTGTTATAGGAGCAATAGCCATGTGGGCAGCGCTGTGTCAAATGCCATAGCTGTGCACGAGGGGTTTATCACAGCTCCAGACTTATTTGTTCATTAATGATGTCATCAGTGACTAGTTGACTTCGACTCGACTTTCTTCACATTAAAGTTGACTTAAAAAAAAGTTTAAGTTTATGTTCATACTTTAAAACCACTTTGTGGCTCTGCAGGGTTCTAGGTAAGGCTGGGTGATATGGCCAGAAAAAGAATAGCACAAAGCTTTCATAGTAATACAGAAATTCATCACGATAAATGACAAAACTTTATTAAGCTTAAAGGTGGATTTTTGCTCTTGATTAAAGTCTCAGAAACCAGACCGTTATTGAGATTTTATCATCAGACTACTCTATCATAAGAACTAGGGCTGGTAAGTGATTAAAAACTTTTAATCTAATTAATTACATGATCTAATTAATTACAAGAAAGTACTCCCACAAGATCATTTAAAGTCACTGTGTAAAGCATCAAACAGACATTACAAAAAGTAGCTTCAGCAAGAAATATTTTGTTTGATAAAATTTATTACAAAAACTTTTTTGGACTATGAGGGTGAGTAAATTACACAACTGTCATTTTTGGATGGGTGAACTATACCTTAATTATTTTATACATTTTATTATTATTATTAGCATGAAAATATAAAATGATCTCTTTAATGAAATGATACTGTAAATAATAAACTTAACCCTCTGAAGTCGATTAATGCGTATACGCGTTTTGAGGCATTCTCTCCTGATAACCCCAAAAAGAACTTAAATTACACTTTCAGTTTTGATCGTACAGATAAGAGCAATACATCAATCGAATTTGTAAAGGGTCTACTTTTTTTTGTATACAGACATAATAACAACAAAACTTTGTGCACTTATAAAATAAAGATAACAAACAAGGTGTGCTGTCTGCAGCCTTTGTCTGCACTGATCTTCATTTACAAACGTGTCATTAAAATGAACTGTAACTCAATGAATACTCAACGAAGAGACATGAGAGAGATATCTATAGAAAGCCTGACATGTCTACTTTTAAACTAAACAAGTGCTGCCAAAAACAAATATTCTGTGATAAAGTAATCCATATGAAAACTACGTGATGTCCGTTTTTCACGTCTCCCTTCATTATCTTCTAATGCGACCACGCCCCCGCGCTGAACACGCTATTCAGATTCTAATGTTTCACTGAAGCGCGCGGCTTGAATACACCCACACAACAGTAGACAAAGCAGCGAGACTGTTCTTCAAGTTTTTTTTTATTTTACTGTTTGCTTCGCGATGAGAGGAATAAGACAATTCACCCCAAAAAGATGTGATGTCGTTGAGGATTTGAGATTTGGATTTCCTCAGAAAAAAAAGAATGAAGCACTTTATTCAGCAGAGATCATAAACATGAGTAAGTCTCTTTTTATTTATATACTTGTACTAGTTTTCACATAACGTGTAAACATTTTACTAGTTAGACTTTTTCCAAACTATAATTCCTGACTAAATGTATAATCAATTGAAATATTATGAAGTTTCAATAACAATATACACTACTATACCATTCAAAAGCTTGATGTAAATAATATAAATGTAACAAATAAATGTAACTGTCACAAATGTAACAAACAATGCTGTTCTTTCAATTTATCCCCCCTAAAAAGCTGAAAAAAATATTCTCAGCTCTTTTCAACAATAATAATAATAATAATAATAATAATAATAAATGTTTTTGTAGAATACGATTGTTAAAAGGATTTCTGAAGGATTGTGTGACTGGAGTAATGATGCTAAAAATTCAGTTTGAAAGTCAGCTTTGATTTTTCCTAATACACTGTTTAACTGCACTCACAAGTGAATATTAAATTATGTTGTGGGATAATTAAATATATTCTAAATAAACTACAAACATTTGTACAATACATACATTTGTCCTCACAGTCTTTCTTGTAACTCTTCCTTTCTCAGTGACACAGCTGACTGAATGGCTCATTATGCAGCTCATTATGTGGGTCTTTGTCTTCTCAGGTGTGAATCACAATGATATTCATGATAGTTGATGCCTACTCGCATATGAATTTTACCAACAAAAAGTGTCTTAGAAAATTTAAATCAATATATTGTTTTCTGTAAGTGAGTAACAAGATGATTTTCACATCATTTAGAAAAAAAAAATTCTAGGCTACAAGCTCCAGTTCTCAAAAAGTCCCGGGAACCAATGTTCTGTATGTGTTTTATTGCCTTATTCAAGTGATTTAACATTTTTAGTTTTTCACTAACCACGCTTAACATTTTTTTTCTTCTCAAAAACACAATCATGTACATACATGCTGCTCACATATTATTATAGCCCAGTTTGTGCTGTATACAGTGAGCTTAGACTTTAGCCATTTAGATATTTATAAGAAACGGAAAAACCCCAAATGTCAGGGCAAGACAAAACTTCTCCAGGCCCCAAAAATACCCGTAGACTCCAGAGGGTTAAAGCTGCAAATTCTTTTATTAACGTCAACTGCATCTGTAATAATTCTCTGATACTTACAATTGAAAATCTAGGCATGGCATAATTTACACATTTATTAGGCAGAATATTAGCGAGAGTAGGTTTCTCCATTATATGAGATATTATGACGTAAGCATGCTCCGGCCCAAAAAGTTTAGTGCAAGTGTGAGTGCAGGCCAGTGGGTGAGTGGGGAGGGGGGATAATTGCACTTGGGCTTGGTTCAAGGCAACCGTGCCTAGTGAGTACACTCTAAATTGAATCCAAAATATAAAACTAATTACCCCTTGGTTAACTGTTAGTTGGTGAAACTAGTCTCATAAGACACTGTCTTAACATCGAGACTAAGTTTATGCAACTGGCCCCTGAACAAATAACATGTCTGCCACTTTCGTACTGACCAACTGAGGGAAAAAAATGCTACCAATTGTGATTGAATCTGTTGATCGCTTGGCTCATATCACATCAAACCATGAAAATTATTATTGTTATATTTCGTTCTCAGAATGTTAATGTTAACAATATCAGCACTGCATGACTACATGTATTTAGTGTGTATTAGTGTTACGTGTAGACTACTAGCAACTACTGGTGAATCTCCAGCTGTCACTGATGATTGTCGTATGGACCTTTCTAGATTACAATCTGCCATCAAAATGATAAATTTAATTATTCCAGCTGCTGTGAGAAAAGCACATGCGATATAGCCTGCTATCTGGGACTCCTTTGTTTTATAGATGTGACATAGATGCAAAGGTGAATGATGACCTGCTTGTATTTCCTGCGAAAACCTACCAGTACCTCTAATATTAGAAAACATTATTACCAGCTTACTGTTATAAATTGATAAATATTTTTTTTTGTCTCTTAGAAATAAACATAAGGCTACTACTACTGTCAACTCAAGCTACTAACAAATGTGCATTATCAAAAACAGTAACATCTTTATATAATTATACAATAATTTAATTATACAAAAATTTAAATTTTAAATAAAATTAACCATTTATTAAAACAAACCATCATTTTACAGGTAATAATAAAAAAAACAAAAAGTAGCATTTAAAACCACATTTATAGCAACTCAATACCATGGTAAAAATGTAAGTATATGGTTTCTAGGTAATAATATTAACAACAGTACATTTAGTATGAATGCACAAACACTATAACGTAATTACAAAAATTACTGTAATAATATTCCATTACTCTTAATACATTTATTTTTTCTACATTAATAATATAATAAAATTAAATATGAATGTCCCACATTTCTGCCACAATACCATGGTGCAGGTAGTGTTACTACAGTAAATCCCTGGTAAATTATTGCTATTTGTATATTGAAAAGTGTTTCTCTGGTTTGTCAGCGCTGGTTTATCTGGCTTTAACCTAGTTGTGTCCCCGACTAAGGGTTAACATAGTCGAATCAGAATTGTCAAAAAGTTCTATACAAATTTTGAATGGAATATAGACTATATAGAAAGCATGCAAAGAGCACTGCCTTTATAATCACTAAAAAGCTGTCCCTTGTCTTCATCGTCATCTCAAACTTGAGTATGTTCTTCTGCTGGGTTCCAGCTCATATGGATTTTTCTGGTAATGAGAAAGCAGATATCACTGCAAAAGAAGCACTCAAACTGAATATGTACAAGTGTGAAATTCATTTTTGTGATGTCAAACCTGTGATAAACTCTTATATTAATGATATGGTAGATGGAATGGGATAAATGCCATGAAAATAAGTTATATGAAACAAATCCTAGTGTAAGGTTTTTTTTATTTTAATTGATTTTTTTTACTAATTTTAAATCTAGGTATGTCCAAGTTGTTTTTACAAGGTGTCTTTTAGGTCATACAAGACTTATTTATGGATATATATTAAAAGGTGAAGCACCACCATCATGCCTTACTTGCCAAACTAAAATGACTGTGAAACACATTTTATTGGATTGTACTGTTTTTAATGTAAATAGACAACGGTCTTATTCAGAGGTGTGTCTAACTGATTTATTTAAAAATGTATCACCTGAATGTATTTTAGAATTTTTGTCTAGTGTACATCTGAAATGTCTTTTATAACCTTTTGTTAATTATATACCTTGTATAATTTATTCATAGATCGGCATGAAAATAGTGTGATGCTAGCATGGCATTAAAAAGTGAATAAATAAATCATCGTGATCTCTTTAAGTTTTGTAAGTTTTGCAAGATCAGTTTTGCCAATATGTTTATATCTCAAGCTTTTATGTGGGTGCTTAGCCATTCCTGAGCACCCATGGGATCGGTGCCTATGTTCACAGCATACAACAATCAAATTAGGATCGGTTGAAATGTTTTGAAATCCCTTCTACCCTACCTGATCAAAGAAACAAAATCCAGTCTTTTACTTTGTCTGTGTAAGTCTTATTAAAGATTTAAATCCCTTCCGCCAAAATGCTCTGTTGGTCATGGATTATAGAAAGTGAAACTTAAATCTGTTGGATTGATTCATGCACGTTGGCTCAGTAGTTAGCACTGTTGTCTCACAGCAAGAAGGTGCCTGTTTTGAGCCCCGGCCTGTGTCAGTATGGGTTTACTTCGGGTACTCCGGTTTCCTCCCACAGCCGAAAGACATGCAGGTTAGGTGAACTGAAGATTCTAAATTGTCCCCCCCAACTTATGTGTAGACAGACTTGTGAATGGATTATCTAGTTCTCACCATGAATATAGCCATAGATGCTGGAATGGCATTAAGAAGAAATTAAAAAACTGACATTCACGCAAATCAACAATATATTAAAAGCTGCTTTCTTTTCAGACTTTATTTAAAGCATTATCATAATAGACTATATATTAACTTATTGGGAGAAAACTGGTAGTTGTATGTGAAATCCGACTTGGAGCACCCCCATATAGCCAAAATGGCATGATCATAAGAGTTCTGTGAATATTCGACTGTGAGATTGGTAGTCAAATCAGGCTCTTGCAATCGAAGCATCGAATCTTCAAATATTTGTTCACCCCTACTTTAAACTAGATTAAATCATTGAGACTTTTGCCTTCTTTGCTGAATTCAGGCTCTTTACACTGGATCCCACAGTGCTCTATAGTGGTCGCTTGATTGAGATTCATCAAAGTGTAAATGCATCTGGTCAGTAAGCTTGTGCTGCGCTGGTGTTTGAACTTTGAGCCGAGTGGATAAATGGTCTGTGTGGTGCGGTTGAAATGAGCAGCACTGTTTCGTTCAACTTATGGAGCATTAAAATCATATCGAGCATTTATCAATCTCTTCTTAACGTTTCATCAAGGAAAGCAATATTGCAATAATTGGTTATCATTTATAGTCCTGCCCTACATTTGAGTTTGGCACAGAGTTCTCTGATACATGTGTCTCTGTGATTTTTAAACTAGTTTAAACGGCAGGTAAAACACCACTGACTTTGTCAACAACAGTGACATGGAAAACAGGAGAATTGTTCAGTCTCAGTGATCCAGTTTAGAAGGGTTTTTGAGTCGCAAATAATTTGCCATGGAATTATAGCATGGAATTATAGTAGTCACTGTAACCATGGCATTCACATTAATTTTTTTTTTGTTGTTAATTTAAACAAATGCATTAATGGAGTAATCTAATATAATTTCAGTATTTTTTTTTAAGAGATAACAGTTGTTTTGCATTTGAATTGTACTGAATGTTTTCAGGCTATTGCTTTTCATAACAAATGCCATAAAAACAATATAGACACTTTTTAACATGGAAGCAAGGTGCAGTGTAGGATTTTATCTATGGTTAACATGATCTAAATACAATGGAACCAAGTGATTTTAATTTTAAACGGTCAGTTATAGCTATGGCTATAACTGAATATGGGCATGTAGATCTGCTCAGGTCAGGAGTCTTATCAAACATGTGAAGTTTGGGACAGATTGGACATTGTATGTCTGAGTTATAGCAACTTCCTTCCTCATGGCAAAACATCGAAATTTGTCAGGCTGCCACGGACACGCCCTTTAACAAAAACTCAACATCTTCACAATTTAACATCGCAAAGGCCTTTAGATTACCCTGACAAAGTTTGGTGATGATCTGAATAAATCTCTAGGAGGAGTTCGTTAAAGTACAACCCCTGAAAATGGCAAAAACGACAAATTTTGCAGAGAAAATACAAATTATCTGACTTCCTGTTGTGATTTGAATTTCATACCAAGAGACTTTTTTTGTAGGTATTGGGGTGTTACATGTGTGTACCGATTTTTGTACATGTACGGGAAACTTAGCTTGAGGCGCACTCCGTTGAAAGTGTATAGGTGGCGCTATTGTGGCATTTTGCCACAACCGATGGAATATTGGCCATCAGATGTGTTCAGGCCAGGACTCTTATCAAGCGTGAAGTTTGGGCAAGATCTGACATTTTATGCCTGAGTTACAATGACCTTTATTCCCATGGCGAGACATCGAATGATTTGTCACGGCGCCATGGACACGCCCTTTAACAAAAACTCAAGATCTTCACAATTCACTATCACAAAGGCCTTTAGATAAGACTGACCAAAAACATGTTGACTTCATTAAATTTCTTGGAGTAGTTCATTGCAGCATAAACATGACACATCCTGTTGCCAGCAGGTGGCGCTATAACTATAACTGAATATGGGAATGTAGATCTGTTCAGGTCAGGAGTCTTATCAAACATGTGAAGTTTGGGGCAGATTGGACATTGTATGTCTGAGTTATGGCAACTTCAATTGGTGTGTTACATGTGTGTACCATTTTCGTACATGTACGTGAAATGTAGCTCAAGGTGCACACCGTTGAACATGTACAGGTGGCGCTGTCGAGCCATTTTGCCACACCCACTTTTGAAAACCATACCATACCTAAAGTTTCACCAGTTCTGACATGTGTTCAAAGTTTTGTGACTTTGAGAAAGTTTCAGAAAAATAATAATAATAATAATAATAATAATAATAATAATAATAATAAACGAAGCAGATACAAGAGGGTCCTCGCACCACCGGTGTTCGGGCCCTAATAATAATGAACAGAGCAGATACAATAGGGTCCTCACACCATCGGTGCTCAGGCCCTAATAATCCTTAGGGAAACAAGAGGGCCCTGCGCCCATTGGCCCAAATTAAAGCTGCAAGCAGTGATGAACAGGCCCTCGCACCCGGGCTCACCGCCAGCGGGTGGCTTTAGTGAAACAGCGAACGGCAAGAAATATGCGCTTAAAATGGTAATTATAAGAGGAATTTCAAAGTCATTTATGTGTGCCAATCTTCTTGCTGCCAGCTGGAGGCGCTATAACTATAACTGGATTTTGGCAAGCAGATTTCTTCAGTCCAGCACTTTTATCAAGCATATGAAATTTAGTGCAGATTGAACATGGAATGTTTGAGTTAGTATAAAGCATGACTCTTTCCAAATATTTTGAAGATTGGTGAACATTGGACATTGCATGTTTAAGTTAGTGTTAGCTAAAACTAACCCCCTCACTTTTGACAAAAGGTGGCGCTATAGAGTGCCTCCTCCATGCCCTTTCATGTGCTTTTTCCATTGTCTAGCCTATCATTAATACTGATATGTGTTTTGAGTTTCATGTAATTCTGAGCATGTTATCTGCTTCAAAACCACCAGAACAGAATATTCAAGACTGACACGTTGCCATGGCAACACTATATTAGATATCAATATCCCCACAACAGATTTACATCGGCCGTGTTTTGTCATTATTCTGATGAAGTTTGAAGCAAATTGAGTGAAAATAAGATGCTGAATTCAAAACATTTTGAAAATGACACTTCCTGCTGCCAGTTGGTGGCGCTATAACTTTGACTCCTAATAGTCACATCTATGCGATCGGCATCATACATCGAACAATCCGATGAAGTTTGATCTAAATCAGGCAATGTATGTGGATGTTATTAGACATTTTTCTCGTTTTTTGCCCTAATTTCAACGCCTCGCCACGGACAAACCGTTTGAGATATCAAAAATCCCCTGGCAATTTTTCATCCCCAATGTCTTGAGATCATGTTCACAGAGTTTCGTGGAGAACGGATGGAAAACCTCAGAGGAGTATTTCAAATTCCAGAGCATGCGTTTTTTAAACAGCCCTGAATAGCTCACTTCCTGTTGCCATTTGTCATAGAGCACGAAAGTTGTTCGGCTCAATGAGATCTATAAGTATACAGAGTTTCATATAAATACATGCAAGTATGTGTGAGATATGGTTCAAGATTTCTGACTGTGCTCCAGGGGGCGCCGTAGAGCCCCTGTGCCAAGCCCGGGTCCCAGCCTCTGCAGCTTCCTGATGGCCGCAGGTTCCAATGTGTGTGCCAAGTTTCAAGTTTTTGAGGATTTTTAAGGCCACAAAAAATTAAAGCTGAAGCAGCGATTAACGGGCCCCGCACCCGGGCTCACCACCACCCGGTGGCCCATAGGAGATCATGGTGAACCGTTGGACATATGCTTTTAAAATGGTAAATATTTGTGCCACATTTCCTCTTGCCAACAGGTGGCGCTATGATTATATCTGAATATCGGCATTTAAATGTCTTCAGACCAGGACTTTTACCAAACATGCAAAGTTTCGGGCAGATCAGACATTGCATGTTTAAGTTAGTTTAAAACAAGTAATTTCCTGTTGCCAGAAGGTGGCGCTAAGACTATAAATAAATATTGGCCTAAAGATGAGTTCAGGCCAGGACCCATATCAAACACATGAACTTTGGGCAGACCGGATATTGCATGTTTAAGTTAGTTTAAAACAAGTAATTTCCGTCACCAGCAGGTGGCAGTATGATCATAAACTGAAATATTGGCCTTAAGATCTGTTTTGAGACCAGGAATCTTATCAAAAATGTGAAGTTTAGGGCAGATCAGACATTTCATTTTTAAATTTTTTGTTTGTTAGTTTAAAATAAGTAATTTCCTGTTTTTTTTTTTTTTTTTGCCCAGATGTGGCGCTATAAATTATTTCCTGATTGAATATTGGTCTATAGATGTGTTCAGGCCAGGACTCTTATAAAACGTGTCAAGTTTGGGGCAGATTAGGCATTGTATGCATGAGTTACAACAACTTCCTGTTTCATAGTATTAATAGCATCCTTTAGCACATAGTAAGTGTTTCTAGCATGTTTGAGAATATTTCTATTATGATTAGCACACAATGGAATATTGTACTGTGTTGCTAATAGTGCATAAGTGTAAAACATGTCACTTCCTGTTGCCAGTAGGTGGCGCTATAACTGTAAGCAAATATGAGCATGTAGATATCTTCAGGCCAGGACTCTAATCAAACTTGTGAAGTTTGAGGCAGATTGGACATTGCATGCACAAGTTACAGTAATGTTCTGCAACACTGCATTAATAGCATACTTTAACACTGAGCTAAGTGTTGCTAGCATGGTTTAACATGCTTCTAGAATTTTGCCAGCCTAGTTAACACTTGTTGATGCTTTTTATTATTTTGCAAGCAGTCCATAACAGTGTTACACATGACACTTCATGTTGCCAGCAAGTGGCGCTATGACTATAACCAAATATTGGCATGTTGATGTGTTCAAGCCAGGATTCTTATAAAATGTGTGAAGTTTGGGGAAGATTGGGCATTGTATGCATGAGTTACAACAACTTCCTCTTTGATAGTATAATAGCATGCTTTAGCTCTTAGTAGGTGTTGCTAGCATGTTTGAGAATATTTCTAGCATGTCTAGCACACAATGGCATATTTTACTGTGTTGCTAATAGTGCATACCAGTGTAAAAGATGTCACTTCCTGTTGCCAGTGGGTGGCACTATATCTAAAACCAAATTTGAGCATGTACATGTCTTCAGGCCAGGACTCTAATCACACTTGTCCAATTTGGGGCAGATTGGACATTGCTTACCTGAGTTACAAAAACTTCCTTTTTCACTGCATTAGAAGCATGCTTTAGCACTTAGCTAAGTGTTGCTAGCATGTATTAGTATGTTTCTAACATGTTGCCAGTGTATTTAGCAAATGCTGACACTTTTTAATATGGTCCTAGGAGTCCATAACAGTGTTAACCATGTCACTTCCTGTTACCAGTAGGTGGCGCTATAACTATAACAAAATATGAACATGAAGATCTCTTCAGGCCAAGACTCTAATCAAACATGTGAAGTTTGAGGCGGATTGGACATTGTATGCACGAGTCAGTTATGTTCTGCTACACTGCAATAATAGCATGCTTTAACACTTAGCTACATGTTGCTAGCATGTTTTAGCATGGTTCTAGAATTTTGCTAGCCTATTTAACACTTGTTGATGCATTTTATTATGTTGCTAGGGGTCCATAATGGTGCTAAACATGTCACTTCCTGTTGCCAGCAGGTGGCGCTATGACTATTATCGAATAAGGGCATGTAGGTGTGTTCAGGACAGGACTCTTATCAAACTTGTTTAATTTGGGTCAGATTGCACACTGCATGCCTGAGTTACAGTAACTTCCTGTTTCACTGTATTAATAGCATACTTTAGCAGTTAGCTAACTGCTGCTATTTGCTAGCATGTTTTAGTAAGTTTCTAGCATGTTGCCAGTGTATTAAGTTTGGGGCAGATTGGACATTGCTTGCCTGAGTTACAACAACTTCCTGTTTAATAGTATTAATAGCATGCTTTAGCACTTAGTATGTGTTGCTAGCATGTTTTTAACACCATGGTTCTAGAATGTTGCCAGCCTATTAAACACTTGTTGATGCTTTTTATTATTGTTGCTAGGATGTCCATAACAGTGTTAAACATGTCACTTCCTGTTACCAGCAGGTGGCGCTATGACTATAGCTGAATTTGGGCATGTTGATGTGTTCAGGACAGGATTCTTGTCAAACGTTTGAAGTTTGGGGGAGATCGGACATTGCTTGCCGGAGTTACAGCAACTTCATGTTTCACTGCATTAATAGCATGCTTTAGCACTTAGCTAAGTGTTGCTATCATGTTTTAGTATGTTTCTAGCACGTTGGCAGCCTATTTAGCACTTGTTGACACTTTTTAATATGTTCCTAGGAGTCCATAAAAGTGTTAACCATGTCACTTCCTGTTACCAGCAGGTGACGCTATGACTATAACTGAATTGCGGCATGTTGATGTGTTCAGGACAGGACTCTTGTCAAACGTGTGAAGTTTGGGGGAGATCGGACATTGCTTCCCTGAGTTACAACAACTTCCTGTTTCACTGCATTAGTAGCATGCTTTAGCACTTAGCTAAGTGTTGCTAGCATGTTTTAGTATGTTTCTAGCATGTTGGCAGGCTATTTAGCACTTGTTGACACTTTTTAATATGTTCCTAGGAGTCCATAACAGTGTTAACCATGCCACTTCCTGTTACCAGCAGGTGGCGCTATGACTATAACTGAATTTGGGCATGTTGATGTGTTCAGGACATGACTCTTGTCAAACGTGTGAAGTTTGGGGCAGATCGGACATTGCTTGCCATATTTTTATATGAAAACACTAAGAGAAAATATTTTATTGCTTTTCTGTTGTATTAAGGCTCAAATGTCAACCGTACATTGGATTGGTTTCTTCTTTAAATAATAAAAAAAAGTAAAAATATGAATGGTATTATAATGTTTACTAACACTAATATTAAAACAATGGAAAACCCTTAAGATAACCTGTAGAAAGAAAAAAAAACACATCTTAAGCACGCAGAATAACATAAGTGGACTTTGAATGATTAATTGCCGCTTTGTACGATTACATAATTGTGGCATCTGTAATTGTAATCGCGATTACAAATTCGATTAATTGTGCAGCCCTACCTTGTTTTATCTAAAAGTGTTCTTTTCCTTTAAACCTAGCCAAAGAGCCATACCCTATGTGTTGGCTGTGAAACACAGTAGACACAGTAATTATATGCATTTATGGTATAATAACTACATTTTTGTGTAAATGTATGTTCATATTTACCGCAAACAACACACTGTTACTTTAATTCAGTGTGTGCAGCACAGCAAAAAATAGACTCGGTACTGAAATGATCTCTGCACTGCTGCAGATGCACTGCTCCTAAATGCACTGCCAAACCGCAAACGTTTGTGCAGTGTGAACGCTTTAATCCTTTAACATGAACATGAGAATATACAAATGTATGGTTAACAGTGTTTATGTCATAGCACTCCGTCAGAATTTTTTTTATATATATATATATATATATATATATATATATATATATATATATATATATATATATATATATATATATATATAATATATATATATATATATAATATATATATAATTCTTGGCTGAATATTGCTAGCAGGTTTTTAAAAAAAAATTTTTATTACATATGAACACAGCTTGGATTAAATAAAAGTACAGTCAAATTTTATCTCCTGTACAGGCTTTACTGTACAATGACTTATTGTTTTCTAACAAGTTAGATCTAGTAACATCTTACAGTGAGTGAACAGTATATTTTTTAGAACATTTATTAATGTTTGTGAATGTTATTTAATGCAAACCACTTGATCATTCATGTTTGTTCATTGTGCATTAAATAATTTTAACAGACTGAACTTGTGATTTATGTATTGGTATATTTTGAAATTAACCCTAATAAGAATAATTGCCATATAAATATTGTTTATTGTTACGTCATGTTATCTAACAAATGTGATCTTATTGTAAAGTGTTTTTAATATTACATCTATGTTTCCATCTATTTGATATACATTCAATATATGTAATCCTATCTAAAATTATTATAAAAGCAGATTTTATATATACACAAAAATTATATATTATATCTTCAAAAATATAAAATTTCACATTTCCACAATAATCAGTCCATTGCTTTACTTAAAGGTGCAATGTTTAATATTTATAAAGATCTATTGACAGAAATGCAATGTATTTTACATAACTATGTTTTTAGGTGTATAAAGACCTAACTAAATAAACCGTTATGTTTTTACTACCTTAGATTGAGCAATTGAGCATACACTGCGGGTCCCCTTACGTGAAAGTGCTCTACAGAGTGTTTCTCGTCACTTTGTTGTTCTTGTGAATAAAACACTGACACAATTATGAACAAGTACATTAATATTCGCAATAACATTGATTTACTGACGTATCGAAATTGGTACCGAGAACCATTGATATTCACTGGTACCGAATGCTGAAATTTTGGTACCGTGACAAAACTGTGTACGCTGCAAGTGTGCATGAGTGCACGGCCTCCAGGGAAGCGTGTAAGCGTTGAATGGTTTAAACACTGGCAAGAATGAAAGAAAAAATGCAATTCATAAACTTTAGTGACGATGCGACACTGCCTCGATAGTGCAAGTAACAATTCCTGTGTCAATTTTACGCTGGCCCCGGGCAGTCCTTATTGTCGAGTCCTGGTTTCTCATATGCAACAGAAATGACAATGCTTATCATTTAGCAAATTGTTATTGGCACCAGTGCGATGCTTTGACATGCATATGCAGCATTATTTGCATAATGCAAAAACATTATATCGAAATTTAACCATTATAATTGTTATTTTATCAACCATTCCTAATTACGGGTTGTAGAACTCACTTTAATTCCATCTTTTGGATCCTCTCTGATACTGATAATCGGTTTGTCCTTTGATGTGCACAGCAGGTCCAGGATCTCTTCATTGTAAATCTAAGTTTAAAAGAATAACAACACACGAGTTACCAAAAATGAATATTGACTTCATTCTTAAATTACATCCATAAAGGAGACCAAGATGAAGGTACACAAGCATTTATACCTCAAGGTAAGATACAGCCAACAAAAATTCACAGTCTGCACATTTAGACTTTTCCTGAAAGATTCTTCGTATTACTCGTGGGATGACCCCAACTGTGGACTCATTCTCTTGTTCTGATGTGTATGTGCCACCCATAGAGAATGTCTTCCCTGACCCTGTCTGCCCATAGGCCAGAACTGTGGCATTATAACCTGCAAATGCAAAAAATAAGGTTAACCAACCAAAAAAAAAAACCCAAAAAAAAAACACATTTGTGAAATCTCTCAAAATATATTGTTTTACACAAGATTAAGAACAAACCAGGGTTCGCACAGAAACTGCAAAATGAAATTCCAGGACTTTAAGCACTACTTTTTTGATTTTCAAGGACTAAAATCAGAGATCTCACTTATCAAACAATATCATTTATCTTTTAAATTCTAATAAACTAATAAAACAAAATGGTACAAATAAAGTGCAGCACAAAAGCATGCAATGACTGTGGTAACTTTAACATTTGATGTATGATTGACCTGAAGAATGAAAGCAGAATCACACACTTGGGAAATTATGAACTATATCAACACTTATCAACACTATGCACTTAGCTCACAAGATACAGGCTACAGATATACAGAGATACAGACTAATGCTAATATAATGAGCATTAAAATGGAGTTTCTTTGTTAACTATTTAATGCTCCTATAACTTTTTTTACTGTAAAAAAAAAAAAAAACAGGAGGACATAATAGTATTTACTATTTTTACACGCCACAGGCTTTTAAAAAATATGCGTGTTAGATGTACAAATGTATGGTTAGAAAAACAGTTGTTGTTTTTTTTTTTAGTTAGTTGTAATTCTTGGCTAAATATCTAGCAGGTTTTAAAAGCCCTTTAAAATTACATATGAAAACAGTTTGGATTAAATAAAAGTATAGTCAAATTTTATCTCCTATATAGTCTTTACTGTACAATGATTTAATGTTTTCTAACATGAGTTAGATCTAGTAACATCTTACAGTGAGTGAAAAATTTATTTTTTACAACATTCATTAATGTTTGTGAACATTAATACAAACACTTGATCATGTTTGTTCATTGGGCATTAGTGTCTCGGACGACCACCGGACAAGACCACAGGAAACAGATGATTCTTCTGCACAATCTGACTTTGCTGCAGCCTGGAATTTAACTGCTGGTTTCGTCTGGTCAGAGGAGAACTGGCCCCCCAACTGAGCCTGGTTTCTCCCAAGGTTTTTTTCTCCATTCTGTCACTGATGGAGTTTTGGGTTCCTTGCCGCTGTCGCCTCTGGCTTGCTTAGTTGGGGACACTTCATTTACAGTGATATCGTTGACTTGATTGCAAATTATTGCACAGATACTATTTAAACTGAACTGAGCTGCATGATGACATCACTGAATTCAATGATGAACTGCCTTTAACTGTCATTTTGCATTATTGACACTGTTTTTCCTAATTATTGTTGTTCAGTTGCTTTGACGCAATCTTTTTTGTTTAAAGCGCTATATAAATAAAGATGACTTGACTTGACTTGACATTAAATAATTTTAAAGGATTGAACTTGCGATTTATGTATTAGTAATATTTGAAATCAACCCTAAGAAAAATAATTGCCATATAACTATTATTTATTGTTAGGTCATGTTATCTAACAAATAAAATCTTATTGTAAAGTGTTTTTAATATTACAGTTTCCATCTATTTAATATACAAAATATATGTAATGTTATCTTAATTTATTATAAAAGCTGAGCTTTTATATACACAAAAAAATATATTTTCTCTTGTCAAAAATATAAAATTTCACATTTTCACACACACACCACACCTCTATACAAAAATATTATATTCTTCTTCTACAACATCTTTACTACTTTTTTTTCATACTTTTATTACTTGTGGAAAAACCTGAAACAATTTGAACTAAGTATAAAGAATGGCATTGGTTTTGTACATTTAATTTTTGTTTAATGTTATTAATAAAAATAATGTTGTTCAATCAGCATGTTTTTGTGTTTTGCTTTGGTACCAAAATTGACACCGAGAACCATGGATTTTCACTGGTATTGGTTCCAACTACTGAAATTTTGGTACCCTGAAAACACTATTATGCATTACAACAAATACCTGTAGAGGGCGCCAATGGCCTGGACATGCTTCACATTACATATAATATTTGGACACATGCAAACTCAGAGTGAGGGTTTTAACTTTTATTTTAAAATAAGTGCAACTGATGAATAATAGCGCAACACAAAACGTGTCAGACTTTATATGCGTTCCTAAGGTTTATATACATTGTGTTCCCAAATGAAACCCAAACGAACAGCACATACAATAAAAGACCGAACAATATAATGCAAGCACTATCAAAGATTTAACCACAAACACAACTTTATACTAATATCACGAGACCGCATTTAACCTCAAGTAGTAATATCACCAAATTCCATGCGCTGCTAAAAGCCAGGCGAAACGGATCTGTATTTATGTCATTGTTAATTTTGCGTAAAAAGATTGTTTTAAAGAGAAAAAAATAAATAAAAAATAAATTATTTTCATACATACTGCCCTTAAAAAAATTGAAGTACTTTTCAAGTACCTTCTCATTTTTGCGTATAATATACCTTTAAGTTTAGTCAAGATTATAATAACAATAATAATAACAGCTTGTGGTAAGTTGTATATGTGAATTGTTAAATGTATTTGCTGGACATGTTAACAAATTTAAATGAATAAATTAATAAGTGAAGTTAACATTGGTTCAAAAAAAAACTGACTGACTGACCTAAAAGGTGAATTTTACATTAGCACTTTCGGTGCACACCTGGGTTTGTTTGACATTAAAGTTCAGAACAATTGAATGACACTTTCCAAACTCGAGTACGCACCCAAAACAATAACAGAGTTCGCATAAAAGGTCAGTTCACATGAACCTTGAAGCCTAGCAAAAAGTGTAACTCTGCTGTACACTGACAAGGAGACAAGAGGTCTTTATCCACGAAAGAGAAGCCTGAAGTCATGCCCTACCTTTTATTTATATATATATAATTTTTTTTTTTTTTTTTTTTTTTTTTTTGGTTTTTTTTTTTTTTTGGTGAAGCTGCTCCACTCAGATGTATCAAAATAGAGGAAGAAAAGACCATTGTCTTTTTCCGGGTTGGGTCCACTGCTGAAGCATCTGAGAAAGTCCACTGTCATTATACACTATGAGAGTGGCCACTGACGCATCATGCTGTTTATTTTGAAGTTTTGCCAAAAAAGTGAGCTCCAAATAAAGCTAGATCAGAATGTTTGTGTGTCTCAAGGCAACATTATGGTGTTTCATTCCTGATTAAATCTTTTTTTGAATACACCATAAACGCATACACATATTCATTCATATACTTTTTATGTTACAAATGAGTATGTGCTTTTTGCATTCTTGTGCTTAGGGACGTAACGATTCACTAAACTCACGATTCGATTAGATTCGATTCACGATTTTGATTTCATGATTCGATTCACCTTTTTTATATAAAATATTTAAGAAATTATTAATTAAATGTGTTCTTTTATTATTGCTTGGACAAAATGTTGTACATTTCTTTGATAAATTGAAATATAACTATAATATATTAATATAGCACTGGCATATTATTGCTCTTTTGGTGGTTTTGATTGCTTCTATAGACCTGTCCTGTTCTATTGTCCATTTGTAAGTCGCTTTGGATGAAATCATCTGCTAAATGACAAAATTTACATAGAATGTAAATGTAAATAACAAAACTAAATTGAAACTTTAAAACAAGCCCCAAATTAAATAAAGTAACAAATAAAATATATCTCTTCATATAAACAAAATAAGGCTTTGTCTGTGCACTTACCATTTAAAATTAGAGGCAACCACTGCATTTTAATCATGATCCAAACAAAGATGCTCCATACAGCCAACATGTGCAGTTTTTAAATTAAATTGTATAATTTTGAAATTGAAGCAAAAACAGAATGGTTTGACTTAGACATGTGCAGGTATTCAGTAATGCGATATATCACGGTAATGAATATGCACGGTATTGTTACTTATAAATACTGTGAATAATTATATATTACAAATTATTCAGAATTTGGAATGGATTTTAAGAATACTTTTCCCATCAACTGTTCAAAATGCACAACACCGCTGTATGCTGCTTGAAAGATGCCTGTGTGCTCTGATGTAAACAAGCACGCGTTGGGGAACGTGCCCTGAATGAAAGCACATTCACTCTCTGACAGCAGATGGCAGTAAACTGCAGAAAATGCAGCCTGGAAACACCATTAATAAAGCAGCTGCTACTTTCTAAAACGTATTTAAATAGATTTAAATAGCCATTCAGATTTGTGGATTTGCTATGGTGTTTATCACAGCGCCAAATACTTAAATATTTACACTTAATAGGCTATTTATTTTCAAACTTTTTTTACATTTTAATCTGGACTACAACATGTCCTAGATATTGTTTTGAAAGTGTTTTGATTCTTTATTGTTCATTCACACTTTACATTAGGGCTTTCATTACTTCATTCATTAGTTAACATATACTGCCATTGAAAAATTCTTCTGAACATTCATTAATCTTAGGTATACCAATATTTAATAACACGTTAAAATCAAAAGTTGCAACTGTTATTTAATGAACTAACATGAATAAAGACTTAACTTCTATAGCAAATGTAGCCATTGCTCAGTGTGAATGTTAATGCATTAACTAAGGTTAACTAATGAGGTCTTATTGTAAAGTGGTACCTATTGGTCTTTATAGTTCTTTGCACTTTAATCTGTGTAAAACGTTTAACTTTATACGTTTTTCTGTATTGCTTTATGTATTTAAATGTTCAGTTATTTATGTTATAAGAAAAAAGTTATTAAATCTGTTATACTGTATTATGACCACTTTTTTAAAACTAAATTTCAATACCGTGGTAATACCGTATAACGTGATAAAAGCATTAGCAATTAATCGCAACATGAAAATTTGATACCGGCATATACCTAGTTTGACATTTCGTAAAACTATACATAAAAATATCTGCATGAAACAGTGGACGAGCTAAAGGAGACGTAGATTCAGCTGGAAAAAATCGTTTTGAGAGTGATTCCAACGATATCGTTTTTCTTTGTCTATCGTTATAGTTCTGGTGTGGACGCTGCTGTTCTTTAATACTGAAAACGATTTTTAGAACTATATCTTTATCGTTATCTTTATAGTTATCGTCCTTGGTGTGAATGGGCCTTAAGTCCCCCTCAGACATACATTCATATAAACTCCTACTCCTAATTGAATCGTGATTTGTTAAGCATATCAACCGATTTGAATCGTCACATATTTGAATCGATTTTCAACCGGCTCGCGGTTAACCGTTACATCCCTAATGTACTTGTTGTTCCTATATTTTTTCGTAAATTTACTATACTGCCATACTTCTAACTTTTCCTTGTGTGGAATTCAGTATTACCAGGGGTATTCAATCAAAGTTCAGAGAGGTCTGGTATATATTTCTTTCCCAGTAGAAGTCTGGGCAACCGATTAGTTACAAATTTCCATCCAGAGAGCAGCAGTACTTTGCAAAACAAAAAATCTAAATCTGACTATCTAAAATAGTCATGAGCATATTGGGCCCTGGTGTCAAAGAAAAAAAAAAAAAAAAAACATTAATTGAGCACAATTGGATATGAATTTAATAAGACAACATCAGATGTTTTATTAGGCTATTATTATTTTATGTTTAGATACCCATGTATGGCAGAAAGCCATAGGACAAAGTAGTTTCAGTAGTTTTTTTATGATTTTATTCATGTTTCCTTGTCAACTACAAGTAGTTGACCTATCGGTAACATTTCATAAAGTTGTCAGATAACACCAGCATCAAAGACTTTTAAAATAAGTTGAGCTCAACACTTCACTTTACTAAGCATTTTAACTGTCATAACATTTTATCTGTCATAAGTCTCGTCTTGAGACTTTAGCGCCGCGTACATCATATTAAATATCAGAATGTTTTTTGTTCAGGAGCTCTTCTCTCTGCTACTCACAGTGTTCGTACAGAAACTGCAAAAGGAAATTCCAGGACTTTCAAGGACTTTAAACACTACTTTTTTTGTTTTCAAGGACTAAAATCAGAGATCTCAATATCGTTATCATTTTTCAAATTCGAAAAAATAAACTAATAAAACAAACAGGTACAAATAAAGTGCAGCACATGCAAAGCATGCAATGGCTGTGGCAACTTGAAAGAATACTATGGCAAAGTTATCGCTTTCCTTATTCAAAGTGATTTTTTAATGAATATATAATTGACCTAAAGAGTAAAAGCTTCATAACACGCTTGGAAAGTTATGTGACAATACACATAGCTCACGAGATGAGACAAAATACAGATATTTTAATACTATTTTTAAGAAATTCAGAATTAAGAAGTTCAATGACAAAATGGCAAAAAAATAAAAATAAAAAAAAATATATATATATATATATATATATATATATATATATATATATATATATATATATATATATATATATATATATATATATATATATTATATATTATTCAATGAGACAAGTAATCACAAGGTTTTATTAAACAACAATTAAAAAAAACAAACAATGTATTATGCTTATACATAATATGAATATAACCTACTTAAGTACATTATGTATTATAACAAATACCTGCAGAGGGCGCCAACAGCCTGGTGAGGTTTCATTTTATGGCTTGAATCAACCCCATGTAATTTTAATATTTGGCCACATACAAACTCAGAGCGAGGGTTTGAACTTTTATTTTGAAATAGTGATGTACAACAAATCACGTAATAGAAATGTTGACATTCTCCTGTGTTTGCATAGTTTTAGAAATGATTTACGTTATAAATTTAGTGAGACTCTTTTCCCAGATGAATGCAACCCAAACTCATAGCATATGCAGAGGAAGAGTTTGTGGACCAAGCAGCTGAGATGGAGACGCTCTACGCTTGTAAATGACGACATGCTAAATGCTAAACCTGGTTTATTTGCAGTGTTTATATTAGGGGCACCCTGCCCCCAGGGTTCTATAGTCCGACCATTCAGCATTTGCGACTGAAAACTACTGCGTGCGACTATGAAAAAATATTTAGGAGTACCTGTGCGACTGACCCGATCAGCATGAGTGTGTTTGCACGGAGGAAGCTTCAAAAGTTTCCAACATACTTACAACGCGTTTTTGCAGTGTTGAGTAATGCATCACAGACGTTTCTCTCCATATCACTGTATGCTGCGTATGCTCTTCTGTATCACCCGCGCCACAAGGATGTTTTCTTTCAAATCAAGCTAAATACACAGAAACAGCGCATCCTTGTGGCGCAGATGATACAGAAGAGGATACGCACCATATGGTGATATGGAGAGACAGAGGAGACTGTTGACAAAGGAATTGTTGAATAAAGCCGTTATTTTAGTTTTCTTCGCTTACAAAAAGAGTTCCCGTCGCTTCATATAACCCAGATTGCACGTCTGATGGCAGATGGAGTATTCTGACGACAACTTTCAAACCTTTTATGGACCTTGACACTGTTATTTACTTGGCAGTCTATGGGACAGTCACAGGCCTCCCGTTTTTCATCCAAAATATCTTAAATTGTGTTCCGAAGATGAACGGAGCTTTTACGGGTTTGGAATGACATGGGGGTAAGTGAAAAAATTTTCATTTTGGGGTGGAGTATCCCTTTTATCCCTTTCTATTACCAAACACAAAAATAAAAATAAATATAAATACAAAAACAGAAATTAAAACAAAAACAGATAAAAAAAAAAAAAAAAAAAACATTTTATAGGGCTCTAAGCACGTAGTTTTTATTAAAGGGGTCATACGACATTGCTTTAAAAAAAAAAAACATTATTTTGTGTATTTGGTGTAATGAAATGTGTTTATGTGGTTTAAGGTTAAAAAAAAAAACACATTTTCCACATACTGTAAATTATTGTTGCTCCTCTATGCCCCACCTTTCTGAAACGCATCGATTTTTACGAAGCTCAATGTTCTGAAAAGTGAGGTGTACGCTGATTGGCCAGCCATCCAGTGCATTGTGATTGGCCGAATACCTCAAGCGTGTGAAGGAAATGTTACACCCCTTACCGTACTGTGATGCTGTGTCCTGGTGCGACGAGACAAAACCAATACAACCCATTACAATCAAGGCATTTGTAGCATAATTCTGGATTATAATGACTTATACTGTCTTTTTACACATTGCATCATGCCACATAAAAAAAAAACATGTCTGCATTTGTGATCGGAGAAACGACAAACAAGCGCTACTCTACACTGCTCAAAACTCGCGTTTGAATGATCAGTGGCAAATCCTTTACATATGAAAATGTACTTACAGGCTGTGAGTCAGCATTATTTACCAGAACACCGGCATTTTAGGCTACTCTCCAAGGAAACAGTCCTTGTCCTCCATAAAATCTCCATTGCACACATCTGAATATTTGGTTTGAACTGTTCTGGAACAGTGTTGTAAATACAACTTAACCACTGATTTCTAGTTGTGTCCTCTTTTGGAAGGCCAAACAAAGTTTCGCTTTCACAATGAAACGCACAGCAACAGCAACAATACTACAGCAAGAATAAAAGTGACGCCTTCTTTCTTTGCATGAACATTTGGGTGGTGTTATGCAAATCTTCCCACACAGTGACGTAGACGTGGGGGCGTGTTTAAAAGAGGCATTTTAGGAGGGCATGGTTGAGTCTTAACTTTTAAAAAGAATATCACTTTGGGTTTGAGACTTAAGTCTTTGCAACTTTAGGGATCTTATCTATTCACGAACAGCTTGTAACACTCCAAAAGAGAAAGGAAAACTTGAAATCACATCATATGACCCCTTTTATCGTTTAATAAGTTTATGTAAAATTATACAAGTTTCATGATTTTAATTAATTGGACATGCTTTTTGATTAATTAAATTTAGTTTACCCATTAAAAATGAGCCCAGAAAAATTTAAACAGAAAAAAGTGGAATCCAGAAAAAAAATAAATAAGGCTATATTATTAGTCCTATATACAGACTAACAAATTACAGAATGTTTAGCAAACACTACAGCCCTATTCGCACGGGATTAGTATTACCTGGTGACCTACAGTCATTTGTAATAATTGCAGAGGTTGTCTGTGATCGTAATCCCATGCGAATCAGCCATGTTTGTAATTTGTAAAGTAAGATTTCCCCGCAAATGACCTAGCATTTTTCACCGAACACCGAGGTCCTGTGATAATATTATTCCCGTGCAAAACGGCATCTCTGATTTGGCCAGCATTTGGCAAGTCGTATATAATTTTTCAAGGTTTTTGTTTCCTGTGCACCTTTTTATCCATCTTTCGCGAAGAATGGAGCTGTGTTGGAGTGTTTGATAGTATTTTGGGTGCGGTCACATCGCCATACAATTTGCAGAAAGAGAAAGCTGAAAAGGTTTTAAAGGGTTAAAGTGTTACAAATAAATCAAGCATAAAACTTGAGATATTATTTTAACCTGGTGAAATATAAAATGACACAGCGCACAAGACTATATTAGTTTCTTTTTTTAATTCTTTTTTACAAATTTAAATATGCACATTGCCTATAAATAAGTTTCAATATATAAAGCTTTTAAAATTACTAAATGTTATGTATTTTCTTTTGAGCTCTTTGTGAACTACATAAACTATTAAACTCAGCTGATTCTTTTGCATAGTCAGATATTTTCTTTCTGCTGCCTTCTTAAATGTTTGCTGCAGCATCTGTGTTTATTCCTGCCTTGTAAATGCATTTAAATTAATTATATTTTAAACAACATCTCTTTTTTTTTTAACAGAGAAGTGAATTACGCTGACTCTCGCGAGAAATGTATTGAACTTACGTTCTCCAATTTCGTGTGATTGGCTGTTTGCTGCACGTGTCACACTTTCAGACGCACATGCTCCAGAGTTAACGCACACATCTCCCTTCGTGCTATAGCAATTTTTTTCCCCATCGAGAACACCAACATCAGACCTGCTTACCTGAGAACTTTTTTATTAGTACCATCAGTGTGGGGGGTAAACTGTTTACTGCTTACTGTTTTACTATTTACAATAACTGTTTAGTTAATTTTTGGCATTTTTTTTTTTTTTAAATACCATTTAAGAAAGAAACATTGTAACATTGCAATCTAAAAACAAAAATAATCCTTTAAAGCAGAAGTTAAAGTTACTAAACTAAAAAAAATAAAAGAATAAAAAGCCCAGACTAAATGATTAAAAACTCTATTTTGATTACCACATTACACTTTACAGTTAGTGCTATCATACAAATACACTTACTTGTAGGTTTAAAATTCTACGTCACATTTATTGTCCAACTACAAATATTTCAGCAAAATGTATATTTTAGTCAGTTATTACGCTCCTACAAACCCGATTCCAAAAAAGTTGGGACACTGTACAAAAAAAAAACTGTAAAAAAGGAATGGAATAATTTACAAATCTCATAAACTTATATTTTATTAAAAATAGAATATAGATAACATATCACATGTTGAAAGTGAGACATTTTAGACAGGTAGCAATAAGAGGCCGAAAAAGTTAAATGTACATAAGGAACAGCTGGAGGACCAATTTGCAACTTATTAGGTCAATTGGCAACATAATTGGGTATAAAAAGAGCCTCTCAGAGTGGCAGTGTCTCTCAGAAGTCAAGATGGGCAGAGGATCACCAATTCCCCCAATGCTGCTGCGAAAAATAGTGGAGCAATATCAGAAAGGAGTTTCTCAGAGAAAAATTGCAAAGAGTTTGAAGTTACCATCATCATCATCTACAGTGCATAATATCATCCAAAGATTCAGAGAATCTGGAACAATCTCTGCGCGTAAGGGTCAAGGGCCGGAAAACCATACTGGATGCCCATGATCTTCGGGCACTTAGACGGCACTGCATCACATACAGGAATGCTCCTGTAATGGAAATCACAACATGGGCTCAGGAATACTTCCAAAAAACATTGTCTGTGAACACAATCCACCGTGCCATTCATCGTTGCCGGCTAAAACTCTATAGGTCAAAAAAGAAGCCATATCTAAACATGATCCAGAAGCGCAGGCGTTTTCTCTGGGCCAAGGCTCTTTTAAAATGGATGTGGCAAAGTAGAAAACTGTTCTGTAGTCAGACGAATCAAAATTTGAAGTTCTTTTTGGAAAACTGGGACGCCATGTCATCCGGACTAAAGAGGACAAGGACAACCCAAGTTGTTATCAGCGCTCAGTTCAGAAGCCTGCATCTCTGATGGTATGGGGTTGCATGAGTGCGTGTGGGATGGGTAGCTTACACATCTGGAAAGGCACCATCAATGCTGAAAGGTATATCCAAGTTCTAGAACAACATATGCTCCCAATCCAGACGTCGTCTCTTTCAGGGAAGACCTTGCATTTTCCAACATGACAATGCCAGACCACATACTGCATCAATTACAACATCATGGCTGCGTAGAAGAAGGATCCGGGTACTGAAATGGCCAGCCTGCAGTCCAGGGCCCGGTTCCCCAAAACGTTCTCATCGCTAAGTAGTTCTTAACCTATTCCTTAACCTCTCTCTTAATGTTATGGCACGATTCCCGACACGTTCGTACGCTAAGTATATCTTCTGTAAGTCACACTTTCGTAAGGTTGGTCTGGACCATTCGTAAGCTTTCTCTTAGCGTTGTTTGAGCTCAAGACGCTAGTCGCCGCCACTTTGCAGCAGTCTTTAGAAATCAGCGCAGCGCAGTACAAGTCCAACTATGGTATGTTGACAATGTTGTGGCTCAAAAATGATTTTATGTTATGGACATTTTAAGACTAATAATAAAATATGTTCGCAATGGATACAGGCAGGCCTATTTATGAAGTTGACTTTATTTGGTATCAGAACTAATATAGTGGTAATTAGCCTAGGCTATTTCGTAATGTCATTAAAGCGTTTAAATTGGCAGTCACTTTTGATAATTAAAATCTGGCAAACAATTTGGCTCTAAATGGCTAAGATCTATAAATGGGTAAGCATGGTGGTGTCCAGAAAGCGACCAACTATGGCAGCGATCCAACGTGTCCTTGTATTGAATCAAAGACGGCGCCGGCAGCGGAGCTGTTTAGTCCATGTCAATTTTTTTATTCGGCAAAACTTAAGCCCTTTTGACATTTTGCCTGACGTATTAAAAAAACATTGCCTCCCAAGACAACTCATTATGGAGCTGCTGGACCTTCTCAGACCTGCGCTTGCCAGGCTAACGCGGAGGAATTTTGCTTTGAGCCCTGAAGTCCAGCTGCTAGCAGCGCTAAGGTTTTTTGCTACAGGGAGCTTCATCGAGGTCGTGGGAGAGGGCTACGGCCAAAGCAAGACCTCGGTGTGGAGGTGCGTCCACATTGTCACCAACGCCCTTCTGCGCCATGCAGGGGAATTCTGATTGTAAAGTACATTACCATCAATATAAAAGTGTATTACATATTTTTTAGAAGTCGTTAAACCCATGTCAAGAAGCGGCACAAGTGGCACAACGGGATAAGGAGGGTGGATGATTAGCGAGGGATACCCGGTTTCGTCTCCCCGAGACAACATATCGTGTGAACATATTACTGACAATTTGATAATTTAATTAATAGTCTATATTTTATGGATAACTTTGTTAAAATAAATGTTACTGGAATAATTTGCAGAATGTTTCATTTGCATAGAACGTGTTGTCTTTCTTAACGCCGTAATGCACCTTCGCGTGAAGTTGAAAATCGATTCCTGAGGAATCGATGCCAACTAATTCAGCACCTTCACTTGGGACAGCCCCTTTGTAACGTCGGACGTAAGAGGCAGCGTGTTAAGAAGCTTCCTAAGGGACACTTCGGGGAACACACTTAGGAACATAAACAACTTTGGTAAGATGTATCTTTCGAGTCTTCTTACCGCGCTAAGAGTGAGCGTTATCGGGAAACCGGGCCCAGATCTTTCATCCATAGAAAACATTTGGTGCATCATAAAGAGGAAGAGGCGACAAAGAAGACCTAAGACAGCTGAGCAACTAGAAGCCTGTATTAGACAAGAATGGGACAACATTCCTATTCCTAAACTTGAGCAACTTATCTCCTCAGTCCACAGACGTTTGCAGAATGTTAAAAAAAGAAGAGGGGATGCCACACAGTGGTAAACATGGCTTTGTCCCAACTTTTTTGAGATGTGTTGATGCCATGAAATTTAAAACATTTGATATGTCATCTATGTTGTATTCTGAATAAAATATTTAAATTTGAAACTTCCACATCATTGCATTCTGTTTTTATTCACAATTTGTACAGTGTCCCAACTTTTTTGGAATCGGGTTTGTATTTCATTGAGCTCTGTCTGTTTGGCGCGCATGCACGCTCGTTCTAAATGAAGTCTGTGGAGTTTAGTGGAGAACCGCAAAGCAAAAGTTCATGCATTTCTGACAGAAAAATTGAAATATTTCCAAAGCTTTTTTAACATTTACACATGGAGAATTTACCTGTGAAACGTAAGTTATGCATTAAGGAAAACAGCACATCTGTCAGCCTCACAAGCAGTCTTTCTGTCAGAGCATCTGACGGGGCGAGCGCGAGCCCCTTTACTGAAACTCTAAGCTATAGGCTGCTAGGAGAGAAATAAAATGCAGAAATTATTTAAATGCAAAACTAACAAAAACCTCTGATTGGTTGAACTTCATCTTTTTTCAGTTGCTTGTTTTGAATACTGCGCGTGGACAGAGGCGTCACTAGATGTGCATAGTTTAGAGTGACAAATCGTACCAGTGTACTTTGAGGTCAAAATGCGTAGCCGCTACGCAAAATGTGTGCAGGTTGGCAAGTCTGCAACATGTTAACCACCTCTGGTTTAAGAAGCAGTTTTTTACTTTAGCTTGAAAACTAAATACTCCATCCACCATCGTTTCCTCGATATTCACGTCACTTTTGCAGCATGCTGCTCGCACCTTCACTCACATTCTGACGCTGCAAATATAAGCCAGGTTCTACACCTGAAGCGCTTGCACTGAAAGCACCTGTCTTCACATGATCAGTTCCACTGTCGGGCCAAAAGTGGGCTTGCTAGTGCATGCCAGGGCCAGTCGTGTTTCCACTGTCACTTTCAGGGCTTGATCGTACCTCGTTGGTGCTTCCTCTTGGCCAACGGCCTGAGTTTTTGGCCCAACAAAAAACTTGGGCCAAAGCGGGCCAGCTGGAGCTAGAGGAGTGCTTATGAACAAAGGCAGAGTTTCTCCACGTCTGGAGATTTCAAACACCACCGATCATTTCAAAAAATTAACATCTAACACCAGAATTAAATAATTAAAATAATTTGAGCTCGAAACTCACTTTCAGACAGCAACGAGTGTTTGAAATAACTTCTGTTTGAGATCCGATGTGGATTATGATCACCATACAAGGCAGAAATATTTACAAGTGACACAAAAAAATATGCACGGTAGCCATTAGTAAATATTGTAAATAGCCTACAACCGCTTGAAGAAATCAGACGTCAGCTTCTCATTCAGACTATCACAATCGTTTATTAATTTAGTAACATTTTATCTGTCTCATCTCGAGACTTTAGCTACGCATGTGTCAAAAAATATCATAATTGTTTTTGTTCGGGAGCTCCCTCTGCTACTCAGATTGTATTTTTTACATTTTTACATGTAGGAATATATAATCACTCTTTCTAAATCTGATGTATACTGTGACTACAAATAAACAGAAACATACTCGACTATGTATCCTCTTTCTTTTGTGAAATAACGGTTCATACCGCTTTTTTTCTGTGTGACTAATTTTTAATCCTGATAAATTAATTCATCATGATCAATGTATCCCTTATTATTTTAAAACACCAATGCTTTAGGACTTAAATCTCAAACCAAACATGCTAACAAATGCTAGGGGAATAGTTAGAGAGTTTGACTCCTAACCCTAAGGTTGTGAGTTCGAGTCTCGCGAATTCTGAGTATGGGTCACCATACTTGGCTGTATGTCACGTCACTTTAGTCACTTTCATTTTAGAAATGGCCGCTTTTATCATGTTTGTTTTGTGATTGCGCTAGCTCCAGTGACTTATTATTAGTTTTCTGATAACTTCTCTTTGTTGGTGAAATGATGGGGTTTTGTAACGCTGTTCCAGAGAGGCGTGTAAGGGGTGGGTTTTAGTGAAGCACAGCGAAGCTTCTGGCCCAACGGTGGAAACGCATTCTGATTTTGGGCTTGGCGCTACAGGTCCAAGGCTATTAGCACCGCCCGGCCGGTTTAAAGCAATGCCTCGCACTGGCCCGACAGTGGAAAATGGCTAGTGAATTCTGACTCCTGCTACAATGTTCTGCGGCTCTGCAATGCACGCCATATGGAGCAGACGCTTTGGAGCAGCGCAGACCATGCACTCAGACAAATGTGACCACGTCAAATTTTAACTCGCACATTCTCAAAAAACTGTCGCAGTCTAGAGCCCTGGAAAGTATCAATCTATTTTGCTGCTCACTATGTTTCTAATACTGTTGTTAAAATTATTGCATCATTACATCTTTAGTGGGGTAGCAGAAAAGGCTTGAATGATGCAAGTTTGGCATTAGGTAAAAATACAGGATATAGTGCTGAATGAGCATTGATATAAACAACTACGGTCGATTGTGGTGTATACAGCCGCGTTGTTTTAATCTGCTGCTCACTTTAAACTGTAAAATGGTGCTGTGTACACTGTTCGTGGATGCCTGATCTATACTGATTTTAAAATGGTGGTTCCATTTGTGAATGCATTACCTGATAATATTATTACAAACAGTAAAAAAAACATGCAATTACGAGACTATAAACCACAGACAAAGATAAAACTTGAATATAATGTAAAAAAAAAAAAAAAAAAAAAAAAAAAAACATTCTAGTTGGATTGCTTTACAAACCTCTAATAAGGCCCGACAATAATGGAGACACAGCAGTGTTGAATACTTCCTCCTGCTCTATTGTGGGGTCAAAGACATAATCATAGGTAAAAGCCTTGTCATTGCCAACGATCACCTAAAACGGAAAACAAGGATTTAATGAATATTTAACATGACTTTTTGATGCATAAGTGTGAATAAAATAGGCATGGTCTCATGACACAGACCTGAGGTCCACTGGGTACAAAAGTGAGACAGCACTGACATCCTTCATTGATCTCTTTGGGAACCAAAGGCCGGCATCTCAGCGCAACCCTTACAGGAATTACTTTCTCATCCTCCTTGGTCATACTGGAAGAACAGATAAAGTTATGTCACCAATTAGCCTACTATCTTGAATATTGTCTGAAAAAGCCAGTTTGCACAAAGGAAGATAAGCCCAGACTGGTTATTTATGCTTTACACAGGAAGTCACACTCTTGCAGTTTAAATCTAGATTAAAAACCTCTCCTCTTTAACCTGGCTTACACATAACACACTAATACGCTTCTGATATCCAAATCCTTTAAAGGATTTTTAAGGTGCAATAATTAGGTAAACCGAAACCGGGAACACTTCCCATAACACCCAATGTACTTGCTACATCATTAGAAGAATGTCATCTACGCTAATATTAGTCTGTTTCTCTCTTATTCCAAGGTCACCATAGCCACCAGATCCAGTCTGTATCCAGATCAGACTCTGCAGGTCACTGCAGTCACCCGGATCCAGTACGTATCCCGCCCAGATGGTGGATCAGCACATAGAAAGGACTTCTACAGCCCTGAAAGTCAGTGGAGACCAGGACAACAAGATGAGCCCCAGATCCCCTGTAAAGACCTTGTCTCAGATGACCACCGGGACAAGACCACAGGAAACAGATGATTCTTCTGCACAATCTGACTTTGATGCAGCCTGGAATTGAACTGCTGGTTTCGTCTGGCCAGAGGAGAACTGGCCCCCCGACTGAGCCTGGTTTCTCCCAAGGTTTTTTCTCCATTCTGTCACCGATGGAGATTTGGTTCCTGCCCGCTGTCGCCTATGGCTTGCTTAGTTGGGGACACTTCATTTACAGTGATATCGTTGACTTGCTGCAAATGATTGCACAGATACTATTTAAACTGAACTGTGCTGAATGAAGACATCACTGAATTCAATGATGAACTGCTTTAACTGTCATTTTGCATTACTGATAAACTGTTTTCCTAATTAATGTTGTTCAGTTGCTTTGACACAATCTGTTTTGTATAAAGCGCTATATAAATAAAAGTGACTTGACTTGACCATTATCTTTAAAAAAAAAATAAAAAAATAAAGTGTTTAAGAATCAGTCTGTTCAACCAAAGACACCAGCCATTAGCTGTGTAATATATTAGCTAAATGCACAAGATTGAGTGCAAATAAATCAGTGATGAGAATTTAACTACAATTAATATTTTTGTGGGAATGTTTTATCATTTTTATTATTACAAATCTAAAAAAAAAAAATTAAAAAAAGTGTTTAAATTAACATTTTATGTTAAATAAATTGTAATTTATGTTTAGTGATGCACTTAGCAGGTAGTGGATATTATGTCATTATATGACATTGAGTAGCAATTAAGACTGCCAATGAGTATTTTTCTCTTAATAATTATATGATTTGCTTATTAATTAATCTAATTAGTCACAAATAATTTTTTATCAATATTTTCTGAGAAAAAAAAAATCTAAATACCCCGAGTAAACAATTAAAAGTTTAATTATTGTTGAAGACATCGCTTTTTTCAGCACACATAAAAACTACAACTGTCAAAGTGTGATTCCTTATAATCTTTTTGTTTACCACTAGTGCATGCTAATGACATTTTATTCTTCTATATAAACGTGCGTAGTAGCCTACGAATTAATAGGTGTCATCATCGTACAGTCTACTTGCATGTCGTATCCAAGTTTATTAGATCCATGTCGCACGGTGTGACCAGCAATGATCTTATAGGATTGATAAAATCGTGCAGTGTGTTGAAGGCTTAAGATGTAAAACGATAAAAACAGATTATGCAACAAGGCCCTTAGGCCTGAACGGAGTTAATGCCAACATCGTGCAAATTCACATACACATTTTACATACAATCATACATCTGCACTAAACAACACACAAACAAACAATGATATAACAAAAAAGTTGTTTAAAACGCATGTCATTTAGTTACCTTCCACGCTGCAATTTGTTGTTGTCGTAAAGCTCGGTAAGATTTCCTTTTTACACAAAATCGAAAAAATCTTAAATAAGATAAGACGACCTTAATCGCACTCCCAAAATACTGATATTTTATGTAAAGACGGTCTTCGTTAACCGTTTCTGTCATAAAAATCTGAGAATCGCTGTTTCTCTAAAGAAAGACCCTGCCGCCACTTTCAAATAACCAGCTCCGCCTTTGACGTCATTACCAGAGCCCGTCTACGGAAAGCCTTCCCACTCCCTATTAAGTCCTATTGTACCGAATTTTGGTTGCAGTTCCACCAGAGTTCCACTGGGGGCGATCGCCATGGGTGCAAAATGAATGGGAGTCTATGGGGCTAGACGGCTAAATTTGTCCCTTTCACCCGATTGCCGTTGAGAAATCTCAGATCTGATTTTAGGTTTTGCTAGTTCAACATGGGTTATAGGTCGAAAGTTGAATGAACGAGTACTTATGTCCTTTCGATTTCTTACAGGTTGAGTTGTTGTTGCCAATAACACGATAGCATTCTGCTAATGAACGTATAACGTATGACGTCATTGACATTTTAAAAGACTTTTTAAAGCAAATAAGTGACTCTAAATAATCTAACACCCAGCAATGTGTAATTTCTTTGCATCTCCTTTCGAATACAACATTCAAATTACTAGACAAAAAATTATATCCTGAGAAAAGTGGATTTTGAGGGGTATACCGCCATTGAACTCCATTCATTCTGCACTCGTCCTGTGAGCGCCCTCATATGGAATCAGAGTGGAACTGCAACCAGTTCAGAAGCCGGAAGTGTAGTGAGAGTGAAACTTCTCGCTGAAACCATTTTTGTATATCATTACGTAGCAGCCTTTCAGTTCGACTCCGCCTCTAAAATGACGTCAGTTCCGTCTTTGACCCGTTGCTGAAATACGCTTAGACAGTAAAAGAATACGTCAACGCGTCCGCCATGTTTTGCGGGAAAGAATGCCTTAAAAACAAACGGAGGTAAACGGGGGATCTGCGGTTTAGAAACACGATAACGTTTACATTTATAAACCGATTTCAGAGGTTTGTGATCTACATGGAATTAAAAATAACTCTGCCTCCAGTTATTTATTTAGTCTTGGAAAATTATAAATTTTCTTAAGAAACTGAAAGCTCACACTTGTTGATTTGGTTTCTTTTTTATTCGGTTAACAATTCTAATGTTAATGTAGTATAACTGTGACATATATATGTAATGTCATTTGAATGTACATGAAATTAAATTGAGTTGTTTCATTGCTTTCTCTGTCTTCAACCCCAACATTTTAGCTTTTCTTGTGCTTCAGGTCAGAACACAACCCATTCCCTTTGAAATACTGGGGAAAAAATCTAAATAATGCATCTTTAAACACTAATAATTTACCATCATTGAGAAACTTGAATACAATCAGCGAATACAAATCAAAAAGTGACACACTGGTAGTCTGCTTTTTATTGTGATAGCATTCTATAGCCTACAGATAAACTCCATAACAAATGCAACTTATAAGCCTTTATGGAACCAGTAAAACTTATACAGTGGTAAAATATTATGCACTGATATAGTGCACAGTAGAAATATAGTAAAAGTGATGTGTAATATTAAAAAGTATATGTAGTACAAGTTGTAGTAAAGTTAATAATATAAAAAACGAGTAGAACAGTACAATAAAATAAGTGATATAATAGATTTATAATAGCACAAATTATATGTATAATACCATAATAAATGAATGAATAGCAATACATGAATAATAGCAAGAAGAATATGTAATATCAAGGGTGGAATAATACAGAATAGACAATAATGAAGAATAAATTAATAGTTATTGTAAAAAATAATTTAGCTCTTTATCTTTCAGTGCTGTCTGACTATTCTCAGTCCTTGCGCGGGCCCACGGGAAGAATTATGAACTTGAAGCCAATAGTCTTGTTCACAAACTTCTAAGTTTATTATTACATTCATACATTATATAGTTGCTTTGCAAGGGGTGGTACAGTGATGCCTCCAATGAGATTTGGATTACATATGTGCTGTGTGTGATAAATATAAGAGCTGGACATATAAAGAATAGTTCTAATCTAAATGAAGTAACCTGGGTCTGAGCATTGGCCCTTACCATTGAAGCCCTAAATATCCTAGACATGCAAGTATACATTGAGAGGAAGTAATAAGAACAGAGTATAGAGAAGGAGAGAGCACAGATGGGAGGAGGGAGAAGCATAAGGTGAGAGAAAGGGAAGGTAAGAGAGAAAGAGCACAGATATTCTGACAGAGAATATTTGTTTATATAATAAACAATATAAAGGCGCTCTGCCCAATTCCCCTTCTCTTAACATTAAATCAACATTTTTCTCATTTTACTTAAAATCTGCACATTTAACAGTTCTTTTCATCAAGGCACTTATGAGCATCTTGTACCAACTTGTGAAGCAAGGCAAAAATCATTCTGAGTATTCACTACTTCCTTTGCCTATAATTACTAGGCATTCCTATACATATTTAGTAAACCTTTATCAATCAGCATCAATCCACCTTTATCGAACATTTACCATCTGCCTCAGTCTTAACAATATGGTTGGCTGGTCACTACCACATATTCATAGCAAAGGAATGGTATATCTTCATTATCTAGACAGTTTTCCTCACCCATATTTACAACGAAATATGTACAGGTGAGCAGGCTTTCAGTACAGCCAGGCATATTATCAGTTTAGCAGCCATGGCCAAATTATTTTAGTATTATTCTTACAAGTTCTAGGTTCCTTAACATAATTCTCTATCTAAACATAATATATTAGATTGCAACAGAGACAAAAAGTCAAATGTCAATGCATTGCATTGCTTAAAAGCTTTTTCACATCTTTGGTTTATAAAAGGTTATGAATACCTTTTTATTCCCCCATAGATATCCATAATCTAACTAGGATTCACCAGGACAGTCGGATGTGGGCCAATATAAGAACTAACCCCTAATGTCACATGGACTTCTGCTGTGTTGAGGACTTACTAAAGCTCTCAGGCTTTTAATGACAGGTGGACTTCTAGATGTGGTCCAGTTTTTTCAACACATTTAATTTGTGCTACATTTTTAATTTTAGCCTGTGATAGTAATGTATCTAGTGTAAAAATCAAGTTAATCTAACAAATTAACTTTTAAAGTCTATCAATACTATAGACCTATGCAGTAACTCGAGTCAGCTAAAACAACAACATTATCAGTAATGTCAAACAAATAGACAAAAAAATAAATCTTTTGATAAATCTACAATTACAAATCGTAATCTCTTCATTCCATGCTGTATCAGAATGAGGTCAGGATCAGGATGATTTAGGGATGGGTTCACGATTTTCAAATATTCGATTAGTTTATTTAATAATAGCTTATCGCATAGGCAGGTTTGTGTGTGTGTGTGTGTGTGTGTGTGTGTGTGTGTGTGTGTGTTTTAAACAATAATTCTCTTGGGGTTTTCGGTGCTGCTGTGTTGGTGAAGCGTTCATGTACACAGAGGGTGGCACCGTGGCACCACCGATAACACACTTAAAAGCTGGCAAAGACAACAGAAATACAACAACAGTCTCAACCGCATATTGTAGATTTGCATCTGGATTTAAACCGTTAAATCTTTTTCTCCGGCGGCGGATTTCCTTAATCTAGCACTAGCAGCGGCCCACCTGTGACAGAATGAGCTTGGGCCAAAGGTAAATACAGAGTTGTCAGCACAGCTCTGGCCCATTATCTTCTCATCAATGCAGAGACTGAGCCGACAGTGGCGCATTTTAGCTGGAATCGGCTCAAGTGTGCTTGCCTGCTTGATATCTGTTTGTTCTCTGCAGCCCGACTAAAGTTGTGAACAGAATGCGCTCCCGTCTTCATCACGAACATGTGGACATGCTCAGTTTTTGAATAAAAATATGAGATAGGTCATTGTTATAAATACAAATGTTAAAAACGAATGTTCACATAAGTGTCGTCATTCAGGCTGTTCACAATATGTTTTAACAAGTTTAGACCTATAAAGTCATTATGACTTGAGGTGATATTCATGGATGAATTAATTAAACTTTTGATTTTCATTTTAAATTGCTATTAATGCTCATTTTTTAAATGAAAATGTCCTAGCCTTATGAGCAGTTAATTGACGGACTGTTATTGCAACCCTGTATCACGCCAAAGCGTGTAGCAGACACGCTGGTCCTATTCTTGGAAGTCACCCAAAGTTCAATTGGCGCTGCCCATTGGAAAGCACCATACTTGCCCTGTAGGGGGCACCTAAGACTCTTAGCCTATAGCGGGGTCGGCAACCTTTTCGGCATGACGTGCCATTTTTAATTTTTCTGGTTAACCACTGTACCTTCAAAAGTTTCTTGAATAACAGATATACAGTGTGACCATACTGAACACCACTGTAAGTGTGTGTCTGTGAGACAAGGCCAATGCATTAAAACCGTTAAGTCTAATCACAGTTCTATATTAATGCACTGCTTTAATTGATGAACGTGCACGTGCACACACACACACCACTGGCACACGGAGATCTGAGATCGCGTTGTGCAAAAAGTAACATTCAGTAGCTCATAAACTTGTCAGCGCTGCCACGTGACTTATTAATTGATGCTGAATCGCTACATTATATTTCTCAGCAAGGAGGGGGGGTAAAACCACTGTTTTTTAAGTAACTAAATTCAGCTTCATTGTTTGTAGAGAGAGACAGACGCAGACAATTTACACATCTCTCTCTCTCTGTCAAAATGGCCATATTTGAAAAAAAAAAGTGCATCACTGGATATAGCTGTCTGTCATTTAACATTTCCATTGTAAAACTTATCATTAAAAGTTGACTAATATTTCATTATTTGTAACTTCATCTTACCTTGCTCTCTTTAACGTTAAACTGACGCTTTGTGCTCTGCTTCTGTGAACAGTAAACCCCACCTACTTTGATTTGATTGGCCATCTCAGTCATTTTGACATTGACGAGCGCTGTTAGACCGCTGAGGCTTTGATTGGAAGTGCTATGTGCAGCGGTCGTGCGCGCATCCGTAGACTAGCGCAAGTTAATTCTCACACTTTAATAGTATTTATAGCTCCTTACAGGCTGCGTGACTATGAGAAGTTATTACCTCAAAATGTACGTCAGTATGCAGTTTTTTTTTGCTCGCGTGCCAGCGATTATCCCTCTGTGTGCCACTGTTGGCACACGTGTCATAGGTTGCTGACCCCTGGCCTATATTAAGACTTTTAATATTAAAATAATCATTAAAACAATCACCATATAAATTGTAATTATTACCATTGTAGTAAATTAGCTCAAAAATTTTATGAGTAATTATAAATGGTTATAATTAATAATTAATATTTAGATTCGATCTTATAATTAACTGTAGCAGAACTGATATTCCATTTATTTGATCTGTCCGTCCACCGAGCAGACACTATAATCATTTATCAGTTCTAGGAATGGTTATTTTCCTTGCCAAGGAAGAATAACGTTACTACTTTATGCAGTACTAGCAGTAGTTTAGCATGGGTCGAGCTTTCCAAGCAATGGTGACAAAGGTGTCCGAGCTCGCTCTCCAGGCTCAACAACAACAACAACCGCCACCCGCTGCGCCTCCCACGCCACCCACACCGCCGATCGTCTCCGGGGGGATTTCCCAGTCCGAACCACGCCTCCCCATCCCTGAGAAATATGCGGGTGAGCCCAAAGTTTTGTCGATCATTTCTGTCTCATTGTTCTCTGCACTTCGCCCTGCAGCCCCGCACGTTTAACACCGAGGAAAAGAAGGTGGCATTCGTCTTGTCACTACTGACGGGGAGGGCTGCCCTCTGGGGGATGGCGGTGTGGGAGAACCAAGACAGCTGCTGTGCCTCGTTCCACGCCCTTTCGGAGGAGATGAGACGGGTCTTCGACCGCTCCGTCGCCGGGAGGGAGGCGGCTAGACTTCTCACGGACCTACGTCAGGAGGACAGGTCCGTATCCGACTATTCCATTGAGTTCCGCACCCTGGCGGCGGAGTGTAAGTGGAACGAAGAGGCGCAGTGGGATCACTTCCTGCATGGGTTGGCTGACCGCATCCAACAGGAGATCCGCGCCGTCGAGCTCCCCACTTCTCTCAATGGCCTGATCGACCTCACCATCAGAGTAGACAACCGACTCGACCAAGCCGCCAGACGGAGGGGGAGAACAGTTCTCGCGACCAGACCGGAGGCTCAGCGTCAGCGCTCAGAGGTTGCGGTCAGCCCACCGGGAGATCTTGAACCCATGCAGGTGGGGCGAGCTCGGCTCTCCCGGGAGGAGAGGATCAGGCGGAGATCCCTGGGACTGTGTTTTATACTGCGGCAGCCAAGAACATCACATCCAGCGCTGTCCGGTAAAAGACCAAGCCCGATAGTAAGACGGAGGCTACTATCGGGTGGGATCTCTGCCAGGAAGACCTCATCTACATCGACACTCCTTCCGGTGAGTCTACGGTGGTCCACCCACGCACTCGATCATCACGCTTTGTTGGATTCTGGGGCCGAGGGTAGTTTCATGGACTTTAAGTTTGCTACTAGACTCAACATTCCTCTCACCTCCCTCAAACACCCCATCGCACCTTTTGCACTCAACGGACACAGACTGCCAGTCATCACACAGACCACTTTACCTGTTTCTCTCATCACATCTGGCAACCATACGGAGGAGATTTCATTTTACATCACGGACTCACCTCAATCTCCCATTGTTCTCGGTCACACCTGGCTCCAGAAACACAACCCCAGGATCGATTGGCGCCTCGGATCTGTGGCTAGCTGGAGCGAGGAGTGTCATTGGTCTTGTCTTTTGTCTGCTGGTGTTAATGTTTCAGGGGGAAGCAGTGGATTTGGCTAACGTGCCCGCGGAGTACCACGACCTGAAGGAGGTGTTCAGTAAGTCTCGTGCTGATTCTCTTCCTCCTCATCGTCCCTATGACTGTGCGATAGAGTTATTGCCAGGAACTTCTCCGCCTAAGGGCAAGTTATATTCTTTGTCTATTCCAGAGACGGCGGCCATGGAGAAATATATATCCAGTTCTCTAGCAACGGGGTTCATCCGCCCTTCTTCTTCTCCAGCGGGGGCGGGGTTCTTTTTTGTGGGAAAGAAGGACGGATCCTTGCGACCTTGCATTGACTACCGAGGGCTGAACAACATAACGGTAAAGAATACCTATCCTTTGCCGCTTATGTCTTCAGCTTTTGAGAGGTTGCAGGGAGCGTCCGTTTTCACTAAATTGGACTTACGTAATGCTTATCATTTGGTCCGCATCAGGGAGGGGGATGAGTGGAAGACTGCCTTTAACACCCCTAGAGGCCATTTTGAGTACTGCGTGATGCCTTTCGGGCTAACGAACTCGCCGGCAGTCTTCCAAGCACTCGTTAATGACGTGTTGCGAGACATGGTCGATCTGTTCATATATGTTTACCTGGATGACATATTGATTTTTTCTTCGTCTCTCCAGGAACACGTGCAACACATACGACGAGTGCTTCTGCGGTTGCTAGAGAATGGATTGTTTGTCAAGGCGGAGAAATGCGTTTTTCATGCACAGTCTGTTTCTTTTCTAGGACACATCATTTCGACTGAGGGTGTTCGCATGGATCCTGAGAAGGTTAAGGCTGTGGTAAATTGGCCATCCCCAGAGTCTCGCAAGGCCCTGCAGAGATTTCTGGGGTTCGCCAATTTTTACCGGCGTTTCATTCGCAATTTCAGCCAACTAGCCGCTCCTCTGACCGCCTTGACCTCCCCTAGTTTGACGTTCAGGTGGTCAAACGCAGCCGAGGCTGCGTTTGCCAAACTGAAAAGCTGCTTTGTTTCAGCTCCCATTCTCGTCACCCCCCTGATCGCTCACGTCAATTCATAGTGGAGGTCGACGCGTCAGAGGTGGGGGTAGGAGCAGTGTTGTCCCAACGCGCATCCTCAGACGGAAAGGTGCATCCTTGCGCGTATTATTCTCACCGTTTATCTCCTGCATAAGTTAATTATGACATTGGCAATCGAGAGTTGTTGGCAGTCAAACTTGCACTGGAAGAATGGCGTCACTGGCTTGAAGGGTCGGGTGTACCTTTCATTGTATGGACGGACCATAAGAATCTCGAATACATTAGAACCGCCAAAAGACTTAACTCCAGGCAGGCTCGGTGGGCATTGTTTTTCGGTCGTTTCGATTTTACACTTTCTTACCGGCCGGGTTCCAAAAACATCAAACCCGATGCTTTATCCCGTCTTTTTGAGCGTTCCGATCGTACTGCTACTCCCGAGCCCATTTTACTGGGGACCATCATTATCTCCGCGCTCAGATGGGAGGTCGAATCGAAGGTGTTGACTGCCTTAGAAGGGGTAACGCCCCCGGCTCGTTGCCCACCGAACCGATTGTTTGTGCCGGAGGGGTTACGGTCAGACGTTCTCCAGTGGGGTCATTGTTCCAGTGTTGCTTGTCACCCAGGGGTTAGTAGAACTAGGTTTCTAGTCAAGCAACGATTTTGGTGGCCTGGTATGGCTCGTGACGTCCACGACTTCGTCTTGGCTTGTTCAGTTTGCGCTATTGGTAAGACTTCCAATCGACCTCCAGATGGGTTACTCTTACCGCTGTCTGTCCCTTCGAGACCCTGGTCCCACATTTCGCTAGATTTCATTACCGCCCTCCCGCCCTCTAAGGGCAATACGGTGATTTTAACCGTAGTGGACCGGTTCTCGAAGGCGACTCATTTTATTCCCTTGCCCAAATTACCATCAGCCAAGGAAACAGCGGTAGCTGTCATTGACCACGTCTTCCGTATACATGGCCTTCCGACAGACGTGGTTTCTGACAGGGGTCCCCAATTTGTGTCCAAATTTTGGCGAGAATTTTGTAAATTGTTAGGAGCGACTGTTAGTCTTTCTTCCGGGTTCCATCCCCAGAGCAATGGTCAAACCGAGCGAGCCAATCAGGATGTCGAAAGGGTTTTGCGATGTTTGGCTTCCAATAATCCTTCGTCCTGGTGTCAGCAACTCTCAATTGTGGAGTACGCACACAATTCTTTACCAGTGTCATCTACGGGCATGTCTCCATTTAAGTGTAGTTTAGGGTACCAACCACCTAATTTTGTCAGTACGGAATCCGAGGTTTCGGTCCCCTCCGCACACGCACTAGTCCAGAGGTGTCACCGCACCTGGACCAGAGCTCGCAGAGCTCTGCTCCAGGCTAGGTCGCGCACAAAGGCTTAGGCTGATCGCCACCGGTCGAAGCCTCCCCGTTACGTCGTCGGTCAAAGAGTGTGGCTTTCAACCCAGAATATTCAGATGCGTTCCGTTTCGAATAAGCTTGCTCCCAAATTTATTGGCCCGTTTTCTGTTACCAAAATCATTAATCCGGTAACAGTGCGTCTTAGCCTTCCTCCGGCGTACAGGAGGGTTCATCCCGTGTTCCATGTGTCCAAAATTAAACCGGTGATTTTTTCCCGTCTTAACCCGCCTGCCCCGGTTCCCCCCCCCGCCTCGTATCGTTAATGGGGAAACCACATATTTGGTTAATCGTATTCTGGACTCTAGACGGAGGGGACGCAGATTTCAGTACTTGGTGGATTGGGAAGGTTACGGTCCGGAGGAGAGAAGGTGGGTTCCTGCTCGGGACATACTGGATCACCGCCTTATTGATGATTACAATCTACAGGTAAGTTTTGTGGTTGTTTTTGTACTCACGTAGTCTCCATGTGCGCACTGTCACGGTAGGAAATCCATTGGTTCCTCCGTGTCATGTTTTGTGTTTGTTTTTGTACTCACGTAGTCTCCATGTGCTCGTTTGGTTGATTGTTGTCACCTGTGTGTTGATTTGTCTCGCTCCAGCTGATCCTCATCTCCACTCAGCTACATAAACTCCCTCATCTCTCTGTCTGTTGTCAGATCCTCATTCATGTCTCAGCTTCCCAGTTGGATTACCGTCTCCCGTGTTCGTGTTCTGGATTGTGTTCGTGTTGTCGTCTTCGTGTGAGTGTTCCGGTCTGTTCCTGGTTTCATCCATCGACCGCCTTCACATTCACCACCGACTTCACCATCAGCACTTCTCACGCCACCGTAGACCTTCTCTCACCATTGACTACATACTGGACTCTATTATCAATAAACTTCTTCTGATTACCTGCATTTGCCTGTCGTTGTAGCAATATCCATCACTGGAGCGCTATTAAAGGCTTAGGCCATTTCTCAATACCAAGTATGCAAAGTTCGGACTTAGCAAGTTCGACTCGGGAGTGTGAACTCCCGAGGATGGGAGGACATAAGTCTGGTAATTCTGCAAATGGAACAGTAGCATACTTGATAACGTCAGTAAGCTCGCCTTCCAGTTATATACACTGTATGTATTTACAATACGACGAAATATGATATCAAACAGTTTTCAGTTTTAATGAACAATAATAGCCATTATAAAAGTATAAGTATAAAGTATAAGAGACTTATGTAAAAGGAAATAAAGACAAAAGCAATCAATTCAGTCAAATGTATGCAACAAAGTCAGCGCTGTATTACGATTAATAAACAATTTATGAAACATAACTTTGCACTCAGCTAAAACGATATGACCTGCAAGAAATAACAGATTCATGAGACCAAAGATTACCTGTTAGTGTAATGATAGAGGCGGTGAGACAACGAAGTGGGGATCCAATAGCAGGCTTTATTAAAAGAGCGTAGACAGGACAGGCAGGGTCAGATACCAGCAAACAATAACATCCAAGGCACAGACAAAAGAGTAATCCAACAAGACAGGCAATGATCAGGGCAGGCAGCAGTCAATCAAAAACAAGGTAACAGTCCAAGAATCAAAACACAAGAAAGGCAAAACTTTGTGAAAATTGTGAATGAATGTTCCGAAGTGAAGTAAACTTCAACAGATTTCCCCTGCTCAGGGAGTAGGGAGCAATGAACACTATGTAGGGACCATGTCAATGGGAACACAATTCATACACGGAGCTCACTTAGCTGATTATGTGAATCAGGGGTGTTTACAAAGAGAGACGTGCAAAATATACACAGCTGGGGGGGTGCAAGGACTGGAATTGAGAACCGCTGAGAGCCCTCAGCGAGCCCTGTTGTTGTTTGTTTTCCATTTTATGTTTTGGCATCGTCAAATAAACTGTTTGTTTAGCATCCACTCTTGAATCCGGTCTAGTTACTCGTGACAGAAGGACCTGACCACAAATGGATTCAGTGGAAGCGTTATCTTTACAGGAGTTTTTCACCTCAAACAACGCTCGCTTAGATCAACAAGAAGAGCAGATGTTGGCAACCTGGTGTGCCATGCAAGCTCTTGTAGCGCAGGTGTCCGAGCTCACTACCCAGGTACAGCTGTTAAGATCACCCACTCCCACCCCCACCACTCGTTCCCCCAACGATAGCGGACCACGCTCACCAGCCCAGACTACCCACCCCAGAGATGTATGGCAGAGAACCTAATCTCTGCAGAGCCTTTCTGACCAAATGTTCTATGTTTTTTTCACTCCAGCCTCTCATGTTTGCCACTGAGGAATCCAGGGTGGCCCTGGTGCTCACACTACTGACTGGCAGAGCAGCGCTATGGGGAACGGTGGTGGGGAAGAATCGACATCCCTGCTGTGCTGGAGTTTAACAAATACTTCTCTATGGACTCCTCGGGTGCAATCAGTCATTTGCCAGAGGGCGAACCCATGCAGGTGGGGAGAACTCGGCTTTCCCGGGAGGAGAGAGAACGGCGAAGAAGAAGAGGACTGTGCATTTACTGCGGAGTTGCAGGACATTTCCTGGTCAAATTTCCTGTAAAAGGGGAAGCCCGACAATAGATCTGAGACTGTTGTCGGGTGGAGTCTCGCTTAGCAAAGCCTTGTCTAATACTCTCCTCCCGGTAAGACTGAAATGGGCGGCCAGAGTCTACGAATGCAAGGCGTTAGTGGACTCAGGAGCTGAAGGTAATTTTCTGGATGTAACATTGGCTAATATATTTATATATTTATATATGTGACATTGACTTTTATATTTTCCTCTTTTTCCATTTTTTCTAACTGACTCTCCCCTTGCTCCTGTTGTGTTGGGTCATCCCTGGCTCTCCCAACACAACCCTAGGATTAATTGGGGCCAGAGTTCTGTGTCTGTCTGGAGCGAGTTATGTTATGCGTCCTGTCTTATGTCTGCTTGTCCCTCTGTGTCTTGTTCTCTGTTGCAGGATGAGGTGGTGAACCTGTCAAACGTGCCTGCAGAGTACCGTGACCTGAAGGAAGTGTTCATTAAGTCCAGAGCTGCTTCTCTCCCTCCACACCGTCCATATGACTGTGCTATAGATCTAGTTCCAGGTATGTCTCAGCCTAAGGGCAGGTTATATTCACTTTTGGTTCCTGAAAGGGAGGTCATGGAGAAATATATTTCTGATTCTCGGGCAGCCGGGCTCATTCGTCCTTCTCCAGCTGGGGCAGGATTTTTTTTTGTCGTGAAGAAGGATGGCTCCTTGTGACCTTGCATTGACTACCGAGGCTTGAATGACATCACGGTAAAGAATACTTATCCTTTGCCATTGATGTCTTCAGCTTTCGAGCGGTTGCAGGGAACATCTATCTTTACTAAATTAGATTTGCGTAATGCTTATCATTTGGTTCGCATAAGAGAGGGGGGATGAGTGAAAAACCGCGTTTAATACCCCCAGGGGGCATTTTGAGTATCTGGTTATGCCGTTTGAGTTATCCAATTCCCCCCCGGTTTTCCAAGCACTCGTTAACGATGTGCTGAGAGACATGGTCGATCAGTTAATATATGTCTACCTGGATGACATTTTGATTTTTTCTTCTTCTCTCCAGGAACATGTTTAGCACGTCAGACGAGTGCTCCAGAGGCTGTTAGAGAATGGGCTTTTTGTCAAGGTGGAGAAATGCAAATTTTCCTGCACAGTCAGTTCCGTTTTTGGGTTACATCATCTCGTCCGAGGGAACACGGATGGATCTCAACAAGATTAAGGCTGTGGTGGATTGGCCAACCCCTGATTCCCACAAGAGCCTGCAGAGGTTTCTGGGGTTCGCCAATTTCTACCGGGGTTTCATTCACAATTTCAGCCAACTAGCCGCTCCTCTGACTGCCTTGACCTCTATCAAGTTGGTGTTCAGGTGGTCCAGGGTAGCCGAGGCTGCATTTTCCAACCTCAAGAGCCGCTTCGTTTCGGCTCCTATTCTTATTGCCCCTGATCTCACAAGTCAATTTGTGGTGGAGGTCGACGGGTCAGAGGTGGTAGGTAGGTGTGGTTCTTTCTCAGCGTGCTGCTTCAGATAACAAGGTTCATCCCTGCGCCTTTTTTTCTCATCAATTATCCTCTGCCGAGTGCAATTACGACATTGGTAACAGAGAATTGCTGGCCCTTAAGTTAGCATTGGAAGAGTGGCGTCATTGGCTAGAGGGTTCGGGGGTTCCCTTTATTGTCTGGGCCGATCATAAAAACCTTGAGTACATCAGATCCGTCAAACGCCTTAACTCCAGGCAGGCTCACTGGGCACTATTTTTCAGCTGTTTAGATTTTTCCCTTTCTTACCATCTGGGTTCCAAGAACATCAAACCCGATGTGCTGTCATGTATTTTTGATCATTCTGAATGCCTGTCCTCTCCCGAGTGCATTATACCCAAGAGACTCGTTGTCTCTATGCTCATTTGGGAGATCGAATCGAAGGTTCGCACAGCCTTAGAAGGGGTAACACCTCCACCTGGGTGTCCAGTCGGTTATTTGTGCCGGAGAGGTTACGGTCAGACATTTTTCAATGGGGTCATTGTTCCAATGTGGCTTGCCACCCAGGGATTGGTCGTACTAGAGTCCTGGTTAGACAAATGATTCTGGTGGCGTTCCGTGGCTCGTGACATCCGAGATTATGTTTCGGCCTGTTCAGTCTGTGATCGGGATAAGACTTCCAATCGTCCACCAGAGGGGTTGCTCCAACCGCTGTCTCTCCCTTCGAGACCCTGGTCCCACATCACACTCGATTTCGTTACTGCCCTCCCACACTCCCGGGGCAATACGGTTGTTTTGTCTCGAAGGTGGCTCATTTTATCCCCTTGCCCTAATTACCTTCTGCCAAGGAGACAACAGTTACTGTTGTAGATCATGTCTTTCGCATTCATGGCCTCCTGCTAAACGTGGTTTCCAACAGGGGGCCCCAATTTGTATCCAAATTTTGGAGAGAGTTTTGTCGATTACTGGGGGCGAGTGTGAGTTTGTCTTCTGGGTTTCACCCTCAGACCAACAGCCAGACTGAGCGGGCCAACCAGGATCTGGAGAGGGTGTTGCGATGTTTGGTCACACAGAATCCCACTTCCTGGAGCCAGCAACTCACGTGGCCAAAATCCTTCAAACTGGCTGTTATTAAGCCTCTTACTAAAAAACCCACAACTTGACCCCAAAGAACTAGTTAATTATAGACCGATCTCGAATCTCCCTTTTCTTTCAAAGATACTAGAAAAGGTAGTATCCTCAAAATTATATTCCTTCTTAGAGAAAAATGGCATCTGTGAGGATTTCCAGTCAGGATTTAGACCGTATCATAGTACTGAGACTGCTCTCCTTAGAGTTACAAATGACCTGCTCTTATCATCTGATCGTGGTTGTATCTCTCTATTAGTGCTATTGGATCTTAGTGCTGCGTTCGACACTATCGACCACACTATTCTTTTGCATAGACTAGAACACTTTGTTGGCATTAATGGAAGTGCATTAGCATGGTTTAAATCGTACTTATATGACCGCCATCAATTCGTAGCAGTGAATGAAGAGGTATCATATCGTTCACAAGTGCAGTATGGAGTACCGCAAGGCTCAGTACTAGGGCCGTTACTCTTCACGCTTTACATGTTACCCTTGGGAGATATCATCAGGAAACACGGTGTTAGCTTTCACTGTTATGCTGATGATACTCAGCTCTATATTTCTTCGCGGCCTAAAGAAACATACAAATTTGAAAAACTAAAGGAACGCATAGTCGATATAAAAAACTGGATGACGAGTAATTTCTTACTGCTAAATTCTGAAAAAACAGAGGTGTTAATTATAGGGCCTAAAAGCTCTGCATGTAATGACCTAGAACGCTGTCTAAGCCTTGATGGCTGCTCTGTCAATTCTTCGTCATCAGTTAGGAACCTAGGTGTGCTATTTGATAGCAACCTTTCCTTAGAAAGCCACGTTTCTAGCATTTGTAAAACTGCATTTTTCCATCTCAAAAATATATCTAAATTACGGCCTATGCTCTCAATGTCAAATGCAGAAATGTTAATCCATGCGTTTATGACCTCAAGGTTAGACTATTGTAATGCTCTATTGGGTGGTTGTTCTGCACGCTTAGTAAACAAACTCCAATTAGTCCAAAATGCAGCAGCTAGAGTTCTTACTAGAACCAGGAAGTATGATCATATTAGCCCGGTCCTGTCAACACTGCACTGGCTCCCTATCAAACATCGTATAGATTTTAAAATCTTGCTTATTACTTATAAAGCCCTGAATGGTTTAGCACCTCAGTATTTGAATGAGCTCTTGTTACATTATAGTCCTCCACGTCCGCTCCGTTCTCAAAACTCTGGCAATTTGATAATACCTAGAATATCAAAGTCAACTGCGGGCGGCAGATCCTTCTCCTATTTAGCGCCCAAACTCTGGAATAACCTACCTAACATTGTTCGGGAGGCAGACACACTCTTGCAGTTTAAATCTAGATTAAAGACCCATCTCTTTAACCTGGCTTACACATAACATACTAATACACTTCTAATATCCAAATCCGTTAAAGGATTTTTAGGCTGCATTAATTAGGTAAACCGGAACCGGGAACACTTCCCATAACACCCGATGTACTTGCTACATCGTTAGAAGAATGGCATCTACGCTCATATTAGTCTGTTTCTCTCTTATTCCGAGGTCACCGTAGCCACCAGATCCAGTCTGTATCCAAGTCAGAGGGTCACTGCAGTCACCCGGATCCAGTATGTATCCAGCCCAGATGGTGGATTAGCACCTAGAAAGGACCTCTACAGCCCTGAAAGACAGCGGAGACCAGGACTAGAGCCCCAGAGACAGATCCCCTGTAAAGACCTTGTTTCAGACGACCACCGGGACAAGACCACAGGAAACAGATGATTCTTCTGCACAATCTGACTTTGCTGCAGCCTGGAATTGAACTGCTGGTTTCGTCTGGTCAGAGGACAACTGGCCCCCAGACTGAGCCTGGTTTCTCCCAAGGTTTTTTTTCTCCAATCTCTCACTGATGGAGTTTTGGTTCCTTGCCGCTGTCGCCTCTGGCTTGCTTAGTTGGGGACACTTCATTTACAGCGATATCGTTGACTTGATTGCAAATTATTGCACAGATACTATTTAAACTGAACTGAGCTCCATGATGACATCACTGTATTCAATGATGAACTGCCTTTAACTGTCATTTTGCATTATTGACACTGTTTTCCTAATTAATGTTGTTCAGTTGCTTTGACGCAATCTTTTTTGTTTAAAGCGCTATATAAATAAAGATGACTTGACTTGACGTGGGTTGAGTACACACATAACTCATTACCAGTGTCGTCCATGGGCCTTTCGCCTTTCGAGTGTAGCTTAGGTTACCAGCCACCTATTTTTCCCAGTCTGGAATCCGAAGTCGCAGTCCCCTCTGCTCACGCCTTCATCCAGGGGTGTTGTCGCACCTGGAGAAAGGCCTGAGAGACTCTTCTCCGGGTGGGACAACGTCGTCGTCGTTTTGACCTCCCGTCTACGTCGTTGGTCAAAAAGTGTGGCTTTCTACCAAGAACACCCCCCCCCCCATACGTAACAAACTTGCTCCCAAATTTATTGGCCCATTTCCTGTCACTAAGATTCTTAGTCCAGTGGCAGTCCACCTCAAACTTCCTCCGGCATACAGGAGAATTCATCCTGTGTTCCATGTTTCTAAATTAAAGCCCATTTTTCATTTACCACTTAATCCACCTGTTCCTGTTCCTCCACTGCCACTTCTCGTAGATGGGGAGCCTACTTATTCAGTTAATCGCATTCTGGACTCGAGGCAGAGGGGACGTGGGTTCCAGTACTTGGTGGACTGGAAAGGTTACGGTCCGGAGGAGAGAAGTTGGGTCCTGCCAGGGACATATTGGATCATTCCCTTATTGATGATTACAATCTACAGGTAAGATCGATGGGGAGCGCCAGGAGGACATATTGGACATATTGCATCATTCCCTTATTGATGATTACAATCTACAGGTAAGATCGATGGGGAGCGCCAGGAGGCGCTCTTAGGAGGAGGGGTACTGTCACGGTTCATAGGATCACAATCTCATCTGTGCTTTGTTTTCTGTGTGTGTGTGTGTGAGCATGGTGAGTGGGTGTGGCAGATTATCATCACGAGCGATCAGCTCCAGCTGTGGCTCGTTTGCCACGCTATATTATGTGCGTTACCCCATCTTGTGTTGTCAGATCCTTGGTGTTTGTCCTCTCGCTCCTGGTCATTGGTTCCTCCAGTGTCTGGATCCTCAGTTTCCTACCTCTTCCTCCGCGGGGATTTGTCAGAAGTGGCTGCCCATTTCGTCCCTGCGCTACAGAGACCACGAGCCCTCAGCGAGCCCATGTTTTGGCATCGTCCAAAAAACTGTTTGTTTAGCATAGCTCTACACACACACACACATAAAGGCGTTTTCTTTATTTTAGACTATAATCAATCAGTTACAAATGCATCTGGTATATGGATGTGTTGTCTGTATGTTTCCCTATTACATTAGTCTAGCTAGCACTGTTTATTTGTATTAGTTAAGCACTAAATGCTAATATTCAGGTGTATGAATGTATCTCTGGTTTAATATCTTCTAGATGTTTCGTTATTGGTATCAAAATGATCTGCTCTTTATTCCTCAAACCATGATGAACTCTATGTTACTGTGAAATACGTCATACTATTTGTACCATATTTTGGGTAAAACTACACCAATTATTCAGGACAGTCATAAAGCATGCAAATGAGGTGTCACTGGGACAAAGAAACACTTTCCCACTGAAACTATACACCTTGTTATTGGTCAATCTAACCAAAATGGGTGTTACAGGGAAACCAGATAAAACCTCTCCCACACCCAAAAAGGGGGCTTCTCTTCACTTTCGGTTCCCTGGAGACCCCCATCACCTGGGAAACCCTGCGACTCCTATTCCGGGGGGAGACCGATCTTCTGGCAGTTTTAGCAACTTTGTTGATTCACTTCGGAGCAGTCACCTCAAGGATGAAATGACAAAGCTGTTACTCCTAACAGGATTCAACAGGAATCTGCGCATTATATATGCACCAGGACACTTTACTCAGCACCTACAAAACCAATGCAAGTAACCACTTGTTAACTATTTAGATGCGCTTCTAGGCTTTGACCCCTTTTAATTAAGGTAATGTGATTCTTTGATGGTTCTTAACAGGTTGTGATTAGCTGATGAGTAAATACTACTATTACTTTCTACTCTCTTGCGCACAAGCGCTACCTCTCTCTACAGTGCGCTCTCTCTCTCTCTCTCTCTCTCTCTCTCTCTCTCTCACTCTCTATTAGGGCTGGGCGATATGACAAAAATGTAATCTCAATAACTTTTTTCCATATTGAATGATAACAATATAATGCTAAAGCTTTAAAAGAGTATCCCAACAATGACTGAAGCCACAAAAATTAGAGGGTTCATTAAATTACACTTATAGTTTAAAAAAGTATAGTTTATAAAAAAAAAATAATAATAAAAAAAAAGATTACACATTTGGCCTTAAAAATTAAAACAACTTACTAAAATAAATGTAAAAATAAAAGTTGGTGACAAAAAAATAGTAAATGAGGGTAAATGTCCAAAATGTAAACATAATACTATTGTAAACATCATTTGTAACACAATTACAAATATACAGTACAGGTTTCAGGTACGACACACTCACATATTCTTACCAGAAAGGGCATCAGTGAAATCAGCAAGTGGGTTGAGAGCCTTGCACACAGACTCGAGAATGTCAATGTCCTGCTGTGAGGGAGCCAAGTGCCTTGTTTTTTTATCAGCTAATAAAACTTTTGCAATGGCCTTCTTCTGCTCTAGCACTCGTGCTATCATGGGATGGTGTGACCCCGACCTGGTGGGTGATTCTGTGATCAACTTGTTCTTTGGCACCTTGAGCTCCTCTTGAGTGACCGCTAGATTCTTTAAAGGCAAAGTTGTTTATAAAAATTACTTGTTTGTGATGATAAAAAGTATTTTGTGATGATAAATTACAATGTTATGAGATTTTCAATCAACGAGAAACTACATTTAGAGCACGCACACTAGGGCTGTCTTTTTATCCCACAAATCTGAGTTCAATAAAGGCTAGTTCACACTGCCCCAATAAACTGACATAATGGCTTAAGCATGCCATGACAACTTCAATGCCAACAGAAATGTAACTGAATCAAAATTTAATGAATTATGAGAAATTATCACATTATTATTGTGGAATAGATGCATTACTTATATTTTAAAACATTATTGGCATTTAACATGCTTAATATATATGCATATTTATTAAATAGCATCAAGCAGGGCTAGACGACCATTTATTTATTTATCCCTGCCTTTACAGCACACAACTACACGCAAGTTGGTGTTTATTAAGGCAGTGTGAATACAACACATTTTTTTTTTAATTATGCAGTCAAACGTGATAGCCTTAAATGCTGTGAAATCAATTAAGGTATTTTATAAAACCTCATATGCTGTTTTTAGCACTGAAAACTTTACCTTTTTTAACTTACCAATGGCTAGATGTAGCCGGTGACCAAAACACTGCAGACAAGTCCAGTTTTTAAGTGAGACAGCCTTGACGATGTTTGTGCCGTTGTCCGTTGTAATGCACACCTGGCAGTACTCGCTAAGGCCCCAAGATGCGAGTGCATCCTCCAGACCCACAGAAAGTATTTCCGCAGTATGGTCGTCCGGAAAATATGCAGTTTGCAAGCATCTTGATTGCAGACCCCACTCCTCATCAGTGTAATGAATGGGTGAGGCTCATATATGGCTCGGATGTCCGGCTCTACCATAGGTCGGAAGTAGTGGCAAAAAATCTCACGTTCCTTCGATTATTTTCCAGCTTTTTGTGACACTCTTCATATAGCTGAGGCAGTGCAGTTTTGGAAAAGTATTTTCTTCCAGGGAGTTCATACCGGGAGTCAAGCACTTTAACTAATTTCCTAAACCTGTCTTGTTTCACTGTGCTTAGGGGCATCATTTCTTTTGCTAGAAAGTAAGAAACGGCCCTGGTTATGTCCTTGCTCCTTTTGTAACTCTTTTCATAGGGGGTAATAGCCACGAAGGACGACATGATAGATTTTTGCTTTGGTACAGCCCTGCTGCTGGCCCTTCTTGTTGACGGAGTAGCATTGACCCACATTTTCATGCTCTCGGTGTGGTCGTTTGGGTGATACTTCTTTAGGTGATGGAATAGGTTTGTTGTGTTGTCATTCTTGGTTTTCACAAACTGACGTCATTTTTTACAGATCATTTTAATCTGCGCCTCATAAAATTTTAGATATAATGGAATTCATGCTACCTTTTTTGTCCACAATTTCATCATCTTTGGATAATAACTCGAGGTTAGTTTCACTTTCGTCGCCACTTCCACTCATTTTTTTTATTCCGTCGTCATCATGTTGAGTTTGCTTGCAAAGTGCAGTATGAAATGGACTTTGTACTGTGACATGCACGTGCATGCTGATAGGCTGTTGTCGCATATTTCTGCTGTGTGATTGGCTCTTGGATCAATCCATATTCGAGTAAAAATGTCCAGAGCTTATCATCCTTATCAACATAAATTTTATCGCAATTCGAAATGATATCGTTTATCGCCCCAGCCCAACTCTCTATCCATAGTTTCCTTGAGTTGGCATCTATGTTTAATGTTTGTTGGTATGTGTCTAGTCAGATGTTGCATGTTCCCCTGTAGTGTAGTTTAATAAACATCCATATGTATTCACACTTGGTTGTCTGTGTTTGCTGCTCACAGGACGAGGTCACTTTAACGTTCCGGTTTTGTTACATGCTCTGGGAGCAATGTATTAGTAGTAAAATTATTTTTCGTGGCCAGAGAAATAATTTTACTTAGAGTCAATAGACGATTAACACCGTCCGTGCTGCAGACGAACAAACCATTTTATTGTTCTATTAATGCTATAATGCTACAAGTAATTCCTGAAGATGAATATAATTGATAATAACCCATTATGATTAATTATGTTCATCTCACTTTGAGCTAAAATTTGTTACAGAAATGGTGGAGAATTTAGGGCAACGTTTTAAGCCTAGTTCTGTGAGCAGACTCAGTAACCATGGTGTGTTTCTTATGCATGTTCATTCAAATTAAGACAAATCAAGATCCAACTGTGTGTTTTTGTGAATTAATGTGTAGGCTATACACGCCCACGTTCCGAGCCTTAACAGTTCTCGAGTTCCTCATTGAGAAACCAGCCACTGTTAATGTCTCAAGTTAACTGCAGTTTATAAAATTTGACCCTATAAAACGGCTAAACCTTTTATAGTGTGTCTCAATGCAATTTTAACCGCCCTAAATTGAGTGAAGAAATCCTCTTTTTGTTTACATTTTGCACATTTAATGTACCTCTTAACACCAGACACTGTTGACAGTCAGTGTTTCTGGGGGGGGGGGGGGGGACTGTAATTGTGTTACAAATGATGTTTACAATAGTATTATGTTTACATTTTGGACATTTACCCTCATTTACCATGTTTTGTCACCAACTTTTATTTTTAAATTTATTTTAGTAAGTTGTTTTAATTTTTGAGGCCAAATGTGTAATCTTTTTATTATTATTATTATTATTATTATTTTTTAATAATAAACTATACTTTTAAAGTGTCATTTAATGAACCCTCTAATTTTTGTGGCTTCAGTAATTGACAGGACAAAATACACACATGGCCATCTCCCCTGCACCTGACCATTAGCCCCATGAGACTGTACACCCCATGTACACAACACAATTGGACACATGCCTTTCAGCATACCGGTCACCACACAAACCCGTTATCAAGACTCCTGAGGAACCCAATCGAAAAGGGGGGCAACCAGGAAACAGCATGTTGGAAAACAAGGCGAGACTTGGAGCTCTGGTGACACTAAAGTAAACCAAACTTTTATGTCACTTCTAACTCTTTGATAGACCCCACACTGAAGCTCAGAAACAGAACTGAACTCTTAAGGCCCAAAGGCGTTTACTGAACATGCAGTCATACACACATACCACCTTCTTATTCAGCAGGAATTGTAGGTGGGGGGAGTGAATGTACAGCGCTCTCTCCACCTTCAATACCATGACTGAGGTGCCCTTGAGCAAGGCACCGAACCCCCAACTGCTCCCCGGGTGCCGGAGCATAAATGGCTGCCCACTGCTCCGGGTGTGTGTTCACGGTGTGTGTGTGTGTGTTCACTGCTGTGTGTGTGCACTTTGGATGGGTTAAAAGCAGAGCACGAATTCCGAGTATGAGTCACCATACTTGGCTGTATGTCACATCACTCACTCACTCATAAAGAACTGCTGGATCACACTTTGCTGAACTTGACACAGCCGAAACTCCAGGCTGAAGTGCAAAACCCCTGCCACTTCAGCCAGGCAGGTCACCCAGACAGACTGTCAGATCACCGAGGTCATGAGAAAACCTCACAGCCAGCCATGAGAATATGGCCTTAAGCGTCACACTCTTCAAAGCATGCACCAAGCACACACCAGACCTGCTACTTCCTGGTTCTCGCAGACCTTGCAACCCCCTGGGGAAAGCCCTGTCAAGAGAACTTCCTGTCAGACCATACCAGACATTTACTCTGGTGAATATATGAGACTGCAGTCCCAGCATAAACAGAAAGGGGTTGCTGTTCAGCTCAACAGACAGCGTGGCCAAACCCTCAACCACATACCTTCGAGGGAATGGATGGAACCTGGCCCCACTTTGAGCAACACCCCCTTTTCTGAAGAGACATCCTGCACCTGCCGACAACTGCCAGTGCCTCATCCCAAGGAGTTTCATCTGAAAGCTGGATTCACCAACTACTGCCTTAGTGCTGGTCTACACCAACAACATGGCCAGAACTAACGGGGGTGCCCACTTCAGCAGAACACTGCTCCCACCAGAGCACAAACTACTCAGATGACAAAAAGAGCCTGCTCTGCATTTCCTGAACCATCCAACAATTCTCCAGTCACAACGGAATATGGAAAGTGATCACAGAGATGTGCCTCCAAACTTTAATGGCCCTCAACAGCCAACACATCTGTACAGAGGACCAACACCCCCAAAGCCACAGGAGACCAACTTTCACCTCCATGGTACCCACCTTGTGGCCCTGGCACTAACCTAACAACGCTAGCATCGCTTAAATGCAAACCTCCGACACCTAAATAAAAACTATTCTTTGCCACCTCCCTAACCCCTCCAACCACCTATCACATCTGCTCAACTTGTTGCTACTCCAGCCCTCGAACTACTGCATGATGTCAAACACATGCTGTGTATGATGAACAACATTATATAAAATATGTCCCTGGTGACCACACTGCACCAAAGCTTGTGGTGTCACAATGACAAAGGGGGGTCACGGTAATGTATGCCCACAATGCACCATGTGCTGGACACCACAGTACTAGAGACACTAATGAGACACTAAAACGTGGTGGAATATGACAGAGCATGCCGGGTTGCTGTCAAGTCCAAACAGCAAATCCAAACCACAAAGCCCCATTACAACACACTCCACTTTTGGTTTGCAATCACTAAAATGACACTTAGCTGTTCCACCACATATGGGCATATAACACCATACAGATCTGTGTTAGTCCTCACTTTCCAGTCTGCCAGCATGTCACAGACTGCAAACCCCACTTCCCAGGGAGGAGATGTGAACACCTGGCTAAGAGGCATGACGGATAGCCTCACCCACAAGACCACTGAACTGTTATTATTCTGAGTAATAGTCATGATTCAGAAGAGACTCCTGACACACGACTCAAACCAGAATTACAACCATGGGGAGCTAACCAAGGTCACCAGTTTCCTAAGCTACACCTTCACAGTCAAGCTGATACTAAGCGTCAAGCATCGCACCCAGCTTCAGAAGGAGCCGACACACGCCCAAAGCCACACAGACAAGCTAGCTGTGAAAGTCCAGGATGATTTCAAGCATTAGACCACTGAGTTCCTGAGAGAGCTATTGCACATCTCACACTGCAAAGACAAGCTCGAAGTGAAAACCCAGGATAAACTCAAGGTACCAGATGGAGTGAAGCAGGAAACAAAGGAAAAAGTTGAACAGCTCCAAGGAGCCTTGCACTTGCTGAATGTGCCTGACAAGAACTAAAGGTTTCTCAGAAGGACCTGATAAAACATCTCCAGTCTGCAGAACAGCTACTAGAGAAAGCCAAAACTGACCTTAAGGTGATGTGATTCTTTAATGGTTCTTAACAGGTTGTGATTAGCTGATGAGTAAATAATACTATTACTCTCTACTTTCTTGCGCACGAGCGCTACCTCTCTCTACAGTGTGCTCTCTCTCTCTCCATCCATGCTTTCCTTGCGTTGGCGTCTATGTTTAATGTGTGTTGGTTTGTGTCTATTCAGATGTTGCACGTCCCAGTGTAGTTTAATAAACATCCATATGTATTTACACTTGGTTGTCCGGTTTTGTTACCTGCTCTGGGAGCAATGTATTAGTAGTAAAATTATTTTTCATGGCCAGAGAAATAATTTTACTTAGGGCCAATAGACGATTAACACGGTCCGTCCTGCGGACGAACAAATCATTTTATTGTACTATTAATGCTATAATGCTACAAGTAATTCCTGAAGATGAATGTAATTAATAATAACCCATTATGATTAATTATGTTCATCTCACTTTTAGCTAAAATGTGTTACACTTGGATGTACGTCTTTGATTACATTGCATGAGTGCCCACTTCTGTCAGAACCCTTGCAGTGGGCTGAACCGGAAGTAAGCCCTTGATCACTTAGAATCAGCTATTCAGTTGGTTTATTGTTTATATTTTCCTCTTACAAATTTGTTTGGTGCAGCATTCTATATGTATATAGGTATGCTTGGGCTGTTATAAATGTAAAAAAAAAATTGTTTATATATTATAGAGTTGTTTGGGGTGGGAATAAATTAAACGTGATCTGTGCTGACAATATAGTCATGTTGCATTGTGGTCTATAGAGCAGCCAGAAGTGTGCATATGAAGCAGACTCGCTGCCTCTGTCAAAATCGAGGGGTTGAGGGTATGTCCATGTAAACTTACGCAGATGATATAAAAAAAATATTATAAAATACAAATGAACACTTATATTCAATCATTTTAAAATATTTCTTATCCAATTAAAATAAATAAATAACAATAATCTTCATTTACTAAAATATTTTTTTTATTACATTTCTGTCCCCTTCATTTCTGAAATTATGGCTGTGCCCCTATGAGTGCAGGAAATAGAAAAGAACACAAACCACCTTTTACATGAATGGCCTAAAGTCATATTAAACATCCACAAAGGAATCAATTTTTATTTTATAACAACTAGACAATTCCTGACCTTAAGCATCCTATTCCAGAATAGGAATATATTTTGGATTCCCAAGCCTAGGTATGGGTTAACATGTTAAATAAAATGCTCTTTTTTTTTTCTACCGAAAATGTTCCTATAGTCTGTCATGGTGAGAAAGAGGCGAAGACTCAAATAGAGGCAGAATGGTCCTTTTAATAAGAAAAGGAAACAAAACTAACAAAAACAACCCGAGGGGAAAAAACAGGCAGACTAGAAACTGCACTACAAACAGACATAACACCACGGTAGAAAACAACAGATCAGCACAGGATTCTTCTTTCTGTTTATTGGTGGTTGGCAGACTAGCTTATTAGTGCATTACCGCCATCATCTGAACTGGAGTGTGGAGCATCGATGCATGTATATGTATGTACAGGTCCTTCTCAAAAAATTAGCATATCATGAAAAGATTCTCTAAACGAGCTATTAACCTAATCATCTGAATCAACTAATTAACTCTAAACACCTGCAAAAGATTCCTGAGGCTTTTAAAAACTCCCAGCCTGGTTCATTACTCAAAACCGCAATCATGGGTAAGACTGCCGACCTGACTGCTGTCCAGAAGGCCATCATTGACACCCTCAAGCGAGAGGGTAAGACACAGAAATAAATTTCTGAATGAATAGGCTGTTCCCAGAGTGCTGTATCAAGGCACCTCAGTGGGGAAGTCTGTGGGAAGGAAAAAGTGTGGCAAAAAATGCTGCACAATGAGAAGAGGTGACCGGACCCCTGAGGAAGATTGTGGAGAAGGACCGATTCCGGACCTTGGGGGACCTGCGGAAGCAGTGGACTGAGTCTGGAGTAGAAACATCCAGAGCCACCGTGCACAGGCATGTGCTTTTGAACCAGAAACAGCGGCAGAAGCGCCTGACCTGGGCTACAGAGAAGCAGCACTGGACTGTTGCTCAGTGGTCCAAAGTACTTTTTTGGGATGAAAGCAAATTTTGCATGTCATTCGGAAATCAAGGTGCCAGAGTCTGGAGGAAGACTGGGGAGAAGGAAATGCCAAAATGCCTGAAGTCCAGTGTCAAGTACCCACAGTCAGTGATGGTCTGGGGTGCCATGTCAGGTGCTGGTGTTGGTCCACTGTGTTTTATCAAGGGCAGGGTCAATGCAGCTAGCTATCAGGAGATTTTGGAGCACTTCATGCTTCCATCTGCTGAAAAGCTTTATGGAGATGAAGATTTCGTTTTTTCAGCACGACCAGGCACCTGCTCACAGTGCCAAAACCACTGGTAAATGGTTTACTGACCATGGTATTACTGTGCTCAATTGGCCTGCCAACTCTCCTGACCTGAACCCCATAGAGAATCTGTGGGATATTGTGAAGAGAAAGTTGAGAGACGCAAGACCCAACACTCTGGATGAGCTTAAGGCCGCTATCGAAGCATCCTGGGCCTCCATAACACCTCAGCAGTGCCACAGGCTGATTGCCTCCATGCCACGCCGCATTGAAGCAGTCATTTCTGCAAAAGGATTCCCGACCAAGTATTGAGTGCATAACTGAACATAATTATTTGAAGGTTGACTTTTTTTTGTATTAAAAACACTTTTCTTTTATTGGTCGGATGAAATATGCTAATTTTTTGAGATAGGAATTTTGGGTTTTCATGAGCTGTATGCCAAAATCATCAGTATTAAAACAATAAAAGACCTGAAGTATTTCAGTTGGTGTGCAATGAATCTAAAATATATGAAAGTTTAATTTTTATCATTACATTATGGAAAATAATGAACTTTTATCACAATATAAAAAATTAACTAAAATTACCTTAAAATAATACTAAATAATAATACTAATAGTCATAAATAAATAAATAAATAAACATAAATAAACATCATTATATTCTTATATAATTTCCTGTACCTTTAAGATATTTCAACAAAGCAAATCTAATTCTTATTCCTTTTTAGCTTACTTAATATATCTACTAGCATCATGCTTCCACCTTCTTCTATTACTTTAGCTTCTAACATTTGTCGTTCGTTGTTATATGCTCTTCAATGCAACAGTACATGCTCTACAGTTTCACAAATCCCACAATGCATGCATAATCCATTCGGATGTTTCTTAATTCTATTTAAATTTCCATTCAATGCAGTATGTCCTATTTTAATTCTTATTATTAACGAATCCCCACTTCTTCTTAATCCCATGTCATTGTTACATATTCCTACTTCCCTTTGAATTCTATATCGATGTCGTCCAGTCTTCTCTTTCTCCCAAAGTTTCTGCCATGCATTTATAAGAGCTTTCCAAATTATTGTTTTTGCTCCTGCCTTACTAATTTTTATGACAATTCCTATCTGATTCAAGTGCAAAGAATTCTTAGCATGCTTATCTGCCTTCCCATTTCCTTCAACTCCAACATGTGCTGGAACCCAAATAAATGAAATAAAAATGCCCTGATTTTCCATTCTCTATATATACTGCAGTATTTCAAGTATAACATCTTGTCTCCAGTTAGACTGGCGTGATTGGAAGCTCTTTAACGCAGCCAATGAATCTGAACATATTACCATTTTTTTTTAATTCTATTTTCTTCTACCCACTGGAGAGCCATAACAATAGCTACCAACTCTGCTGTAAATACAGATAAAAAAAATCTGGGGTTCTTTTCTTAATAACTATTTCATAATGTGGAATAACTACTGCTATTCCCGTTTTCATAGTTTCTGGATCTTTTAAACCATCAGTAAATATCTGTATCATATCATAATACTTCTGATCCATATAATTATTAACTCTTATTTTTATTAGATCACAATCCTGTTTCTTCACTTCATCTGTTAAATAAAGATCTACTATAGGCATTACAAACATCCACTGTGGAACTGCTGACATGTGTACTGTATTAATGAATTTTATATTTTTTACCTCTATTGATTCCGCTATTTCCTCCATTTCTTGACCAATATTCTTAATATTACTTTTTCCATTTTCCCAACTTTTTAACAATATTGCTTTAGTAGGGTGTTCATTGTTGTGCCCCATCAAAGAGTGCCCAATATACCATTTTCAGTTGTTTACGTCTTATTTCCAACGGCATTTCTCCCATTTCAACTTGCATGGAAGCTCTAGGGAAAGTTTTAAATGCCCCACCACATATTCTCAAAGCCTGCGTCTGTACAGCATCTACTTTTTTTAGTAGAGACTTACTCGCCGACCCATAAATCATACTACCATAATCTATTGCTGATCGAATGATAGCCATATATATTCCTAAGAGAACTTCTACTTGCACCCCAATCACTACCTGCTAGACATCGCATAACATTCAGTGCCTTTTTGCACTTGGTCAGCAGTTTCTCTACATGTGTATTAAAAGTCAATCTTGAGTCCAACCACACTCCAAGAAATTTTACCACTCACACCTGTTCCAGAAGCTGTCCATATAATGAAATTAATATTTCTCTTTTTTGTAAAACAAATGATTTGTGTTTTGGCTACTGATATTCGAAAACCCCATTTCAGTGCCCACTCTTCAACTTTATTGCAGCCTGAACTTTCTTAACTGTATACGATACATTTCGGCCTCTTTTCCAAAGTGCCCCATCATCCGCATATAAAGATCTACCCATATCCTGCTGTAAACCACTGAATATATCATTTATCATTATATTGAATAGAAGAGGGCTACACACACTCCCTTGAGGTGTTCCATTTTCAACTGCATAAACAGTAGAACAAGATGCTCCCACTCTAACCTGTATTTTCCTCTCAAAAAAAAAAAAAAAAAAAAAAAAACAACACCCAGTGTAACAATATAAAAACTCCATAGTCACGGGAAGAAGGAGGCGGGAACCGGCGGACATTCAAATAAAACTTTAATACCTAATAAAGATAAAACAGCGACTCGAGACCGGTGAGTGGAGCAGGTGTCGCTCCCACGGCTCTCGGCCCTGCCCCACTCGTCACATACACCCCCCCCCTCCCTCCCTCCGGGGGGGGACCGCTCACGGTGACCTGCGGGAACCTGGGGGTAAGGAGTAAGGACAGACGAGGCGAGAGAAAAGGAGATGGAAGGATGAGGAGCGACAGAGACGAGAGAGGGGAGGGAGGAGAAAAAAAATTCCGGTTCCCAGACACGCTGCCGCTCGGCCCTCCACCAGCTGGGTGAACTCTTCCACTGATTCCAGCACTGGATGGCCCTCGGTGGACGGCACGACACTCCTCCGCCACCCGGTGGACGGCGACGGCTCCTCCGCTTTCAGGCAGCCGGCAGGAGTCCCCCGTTCCCTGCTCCTCCCCATTCCGGCGGATGGCAGCAGGCTCCGGCCACCTGGCAAACGGCGGCGACTCCTCCGATCCCTCACGGACGGCAGCAGTCCCTCCACATCGCGGGCGGCCAGCAGCGAGTTCGTCCGTCCCCGGCAACTCACTCCAGGCCACCGCCTCGAGCATCCATGGCGCCAGACTGCTACGCCCTGCTCGACGGCACCGCGGATTCACCCCAGCGGTGAGGGATCTTCGGCAGCGCGTCCCTCCTTCCTCCCGGTTTTCGGCACCAGTGTAACAATATAAAAACTTCACAATCACAGGAAGAAGGAGGCGGGAACCGGCGGACACTCAAGTAAAACTTTAATAACCAAATAAACATAAAAAGGCGCGACAGCCCCTCACGGTCGACTGCCGCGCACAAACCAAAAACCAAACCCAAAATAAAGCCCAGGCCTGGTCCTCTCTCGTCCTTCACTGTCGTCGCTCCTCTTTTGTATCCTCCCAATCTCCTCCGTGGGACTCGAGACCGGTGAGTGGTAGCCTGGGTGCCAGCCTGAACCCCGCCCACAACATTTTTTGTACGGGAAGTTCGGTCTGGAGTCGATCCATTGAGGAGTAATTATGTTCGGCTCCCAGAAGGCCGAGCCAATCAAATTGCCAGGGCGGGCTTTAATTGATGATGGACAGGCTATCTGCGGTTACGTAAGATAGGGCATCTTGGAAGGGGTAGGCTCACGATCTCTTTTCTCTGAAGCCTCAGATGAACACGCTTCTTCAGCCTTGTCTCTTTCGTCGTCTTTCCATTTTTTAAAGTTAGTCAAGTCGCGTTGCAACCGTGTAATAAAGTTGAGACAGGGCCGACAAATGCGATAAGATTTATTTTCATTATTGTCGAGATCTAATCCTAAACGGAGAACTTGTTCGTATATACATGCACCTTTTGTGTTTCTCTCAAAAATGTTATTCGTGCTTGTAAGTACTCCGCGAATTCTTAAATTATTTTTACAACAGCGGCAAAGATCGTTTACACTCATTACTTTCCTACTTCTTCCAGTTCCAGCGTGCGTGCGTGCAGTTGAACTCTGTTGACAACTATGCGTCGCTCAACATACGTCACTTACTGCGTTGCTCTGATTGGTTGTAGGTCTATCCAATTGAGTGCAGAGTTGTTTTTTTTACTGGTTCGGTTAAGACACGCCCCATAATTAAAGTGCAATGGAGCAGTATCAGACTCACATTCTGCCTAGAATATGAGTATGACAAAGTCAGGCTAGGTGAGTGGAGCAGGTGTCGCTCATTTCCCAATCACTCCACCGGCCCCGCTCCGTTCCCACGGCTCTCGGCCCCGCCCCACTCGTCACACCCAGTTATAAATTCTTCCTCTAATTCCCATATTCTTGAGTTTTATAAGTAGCCCTTCTTTCCATAACATGTCATAAGCTTTTTCCACATCAATAAAAACTGCAATCACAACTTTATCTGTGCCTTTCTTATTTCTGATTCTAAACATAATAATGAATCCATTGTTGTTCTACCTTTCCGAAAGCCACTTTGATGAGGAGTAAAAAGACCTGTTTTCTATTACATATGTAAGCCTACTTGTAATCATTCTCTCCATAATTTTGCACATGTTTGATGTTAGTGCTATCGGCCTGTAATTTGTTGCTTCTGACCTATCTTTGCCAGGCTTTCCTACAGGGATAACTATTGAATGTTTCCATGCTGAAGGAAGTTTGCCCTTTGCCCATATTTTGTTGTATAACTTCAGTAATTTAAGAAGTGCTACATCTGATAATTTTCCTATCATACTATAACATATCTCGTCCTGCCCCAGAGAAGTTTCTATTACTTTAGCAATTGCTCTTTTATTCATAAAGTGCAAAATCTGCATCTAGCGGGTTTCCACTTGCTTCACACTTGTTCAAAATATCAGGATTTTCTCTCCTAACTCTCTCTCTACGCTCCTTAGCCTCTTCAGTCAAATTACTACTACAATTTACTTTTGCAAATATTTTAGCTAGCATCTCTGCCTTCTCTTTATTTGAAACTGCAATTTCATTTCCATTCTTTAATACTGGCATGTTAAAATTCTTGCAAATACCTCCCATCCTTCTAATCATACTCCAAATATCTGAAATCTGTATTTCCCATCCAATATTACAGTAATTTCTCCAATAGTTTCTTTTAGCTGTTTTAATAGTTTTCCTTACTATAGCTTGTGCTTTCTTATAACGTCCGAGTATAAATACGATTATTTAACTTTCTTAAATGCTTTATTCCTTTGTTGTATAACTTCTTCACACTTTTTATTCCACCATGGAACTGACTTCCTTTTCCTAACTGTTGTTTTCTTTCCTGTTATCTCTGTCGCTGTTATATGTATAAGATTACTTATTTTTTTTTTATTATATTCTTCTATTCGATCTTCCTGGTCATCCATTTCAATAATTCTATTACTACAAATATAACTGAATACTTCCCATCCTGCATTCTTCAATTTCCATCTTTCTAGGTTTCCTTGTTCTGCCTTTTGTATTCTAACACCAATTCTGCTTTTTACTGGATAATGATCACTCCCTATTGTTTCCTTCAAAATTTTCCATGTACAAATGCTTGCCATATTTTCTGATACCAATGTAAGATCTAGTACTGACTCCTGGCCATTTACAATGTTCACCCTTGTTCCTGATCCATCATTAATACACACCAGTCCATTTTCATCCAATAATTCTTCAATTACTTTACCATTAAAATCTGTATTTTTACTACCCCATAAAGTGCTGTGACTATTAAAGTCACCACACCACGTTATCCCCACTTAATTCCACCAACTCTTCAATTTTTTCTTTTTGTAATTTTTTACATGGGTTATACAAGTTGATCACCCTGACGCTACCTTTATCAGTTCAGATTTCTACCATAACTTCTTTTTCATTATTACTAATCTCTATACCTCACTCCTTGTTCAATAAAAGTTATTACACCTCCACCTGTTCCTATTTCCCTGTCTTTCCTTACATTTTCATAGCCTTCAATTCTAAAATCAAGATGAAGTTTTAACCACGTTTCTTGTACACAAATAACCTTTGGTTTGTTGTTAATCTTCAATATACTTTTTAAATCCCTGCCCATTTGTTAAAAAACTCCTTGCATTCCACTGAATTCTCTCAAAATACATTATGTACCTACCCCATTAGTAGCCTGCGAACCTTGGGGACCACCTACAAGTGCTTCTTTAACTGACTCTACTGTTGTTTCTCTTATGTCCAAATATTTCTCAGCTGCTCTAATTATCTTAATTCTTTCTGTTCTACTTGTCGTTTGAGCCAAGCAATTAATTACCTCTGCCACAAATGTTACAAATTTAATTTTATCAACCACTAATGAATCCTTGTTGATTCTGCACTGATTCTTTTGATTTTGGATTTTCACACTTGTGGATTCATTTATTTTTGGTGCTTCACTACTTTTCACTCTTTTAATAGCATCAGCATATGATATTCCTTTGGTCATCTTGACATTTTGGACTTTTATTGCCCTTTTCCTGACTTCACATCCTCCATATGCTGAGCTATGTTCTCCCCCGCAGTTACAGCATTGCAGTTTAACATTGTCCACACTCCCCATATTGATGTTCTCCTGCACATTTACCACACCTTTGCCTACCTTTACATATAGCAGCCACATGACCATATCTTTGGCATTTAAAGCATCTTAACGGCAGTGCTACATATTCCCTTACATTGTAGCTCATAAACCCAACCATCACTCTTGTTGGCAATACTTCTTCAAACTGGATCATTATAGACAAACTGTAATGTCTTTCCTCACCCCATCCCTTGTACACTGCATCTGTTTAACTTTGCAAACCTTAGATCCAGTTAAGCTCTTTTTAATCTCATCCTCTGACACTTGTGTTGGAATTCCATATATGACACCTTTAGTTGTTTTCCTCTCTTCCCATTTTGAGCATTTTACTGAATTACTTGCCAGTGTTTTTAATCGCAATGCTTTTTCTCTCTGATTTTCATCTCTGCATATTAGCATTATATTTCCGTCACGTAATGTTTTTGCATGCTTCATGTTCCCTAGTTTCATTTTGAGTGCTTCCGTTATCATTAATTGGTTCTTTGATCCAGGCACTTCAGATTTAATGATAACCTTATGTTCTTCCTTCCTTTCCACGATTCTTCGACTACTTTCCTCATTATCACTATCCGTATTATGTTGATGTATTTTCTTCCTTTTCCTATTTACTAGGTTCCACTCCATTTCAGTCCTACCTCCCTCACCAGCTTCCAGTCACAGTTCAGTGCTGCCAACCGCCGTCAGAAAGCGACCTCTCCAGCCTCTTCCGCCTCGACCTCAGCACAGGATTACAGACACCAGGAGAATAAATAGGGAACCTAACGAGGGAGATACAGTCGGAGTAACTAAAAAATAATGATGAAACAAGATGGGTGGGGTCAGAAAATAGACAGGAGAGTGCACATGGTACCAAACAAACACAACACAAGCCATGTGCTCACAGAAAACAGTGTCATCTGGTGGCCATCCTGGGCACACGAGCTGAAGACTGTGACAGTCCACCATTGTAATTATTACAAACTGTGATTTTAAACCATTCAAGTCAAGAAGACTTGTGGGCTGTTTTCTCTGCTACATACACATCCTTGTGAAAGTGTTCTTTAGCCTGCTGATTTTCATTCATAGTATCAGCCATGAAATATTTTGCAATAAGATGATATCTAAGATTTTTTATTTATTTATTTATTTATTTTACTATATTGGAATCAGAATTAGGAATTTAACAAGAATTGGAATCATTAAAATTCAAACAATGCCCAAACTTTTTGGCATTCTTTTTCTGAATATGTCAGTTTGACGGCTTGGGCAGAATATCCTTAAACACACCCCTCCAACCATTAGATTGCTATGAGTGAGAGACAGAGAGGAGGAGCGCAAACATAAATCCATGCCCTCTATTAAATATTCAGTTTTAGCTGGAAAAACTTCACTACACTGTAATAAAGTCGGCAGCAACTTATGGTTCACACAGACCTTAAAAACAACCACATAATCTTATACGTGAATGTTCTTTTCAAAATTAGTTATAAAACAGTTGCTCCTGGCAACAGGGATAGGTAGTATGTTTGCTTAACATAGCATCAAACATGACAATTTATGAGACTATTGTCATGTTTTGATCCAAAATCACTATCACTAATCACTAAACAGTTAGCTTCTGTGGTTCCATGTTGCTTCTTCTCACAGTGAGACAGAAAAAGGTTTTTTTTTTTTTTTTTTTGTATAAAATTTTATACTGTGATACAAGCTATGTCAATTACGTTGCATTGCAGTTGTGTGTTTATTGTCTTCCACATTTCAGCATTCAAAGCATCTCTATCTGAATGTTATTCAGCTAGTGATATCCGAAGCATTTGTCCATATAAGGAACTTCCTGGGTCTCACTTGTGAAACATTACAGACATTACAGTAAGTGAGTGTTAGGATTAGGGATAACCCTGCTCCATAATGCTCACATCGCCTCATTTAGGGTAAAAATAGAAAAATAATACTAAAGTACTTTGTAACGCAGTTACTTGAGTAGTTTTTCAGCAAACTACTTTTTTTACTTTTACTGGAGTCATTTTATTTTTCAGTACTTTTACTTGTACTCAAGTAAATTATTCCTTAAGTAGCAATACTTTTACTTAAGTACAATTTTTTTGAACTTATTCCACCACTATGTGTTATATTTATAATTACAATTCCCCACCTCCAGGTCACTCACACATTTGAAGATGAAACGTTACATGGAACGCATTCTGGGAAACACTATCCCATGCAGTGTCTTCAGATGCAAACATCAAATATCAGCAAATGTAGCATGTAATCCTGGCATTCCATGCATACAGAAAATCCACATATTCACAGAAAACAGCATACTGCAATATAGTAGGAGTTTGTATGGTAGTATGCCATTCTGAACAAAGTTTCTGTACTGATTTCAGTGTACTTTATATTTACCAGATTCTGGCAAATATAGTAGGTCATCCGGGTATTCCATGCATACAAAAAAATTGCATACTATGCACAGCATACATACTGGATACTGCAGAAATAGTAAGAGTAGTATAATAGTATGGCATTTCAAACACAACCCTAGAATGTGGTGGACGTTACAGGAAAATAAATCCGGAAGATGGCAGTAGTGAATTTGAATGTAAGCTGGCGTTAAATCCCGAAGAAGAAGAAAAGGTTGCATGTAACCCGGAAATGTCTTGAACAGTCGGATCATCCGTGAGCGTAGAAGATGGCAGGGGTGTTTGAGGTAGAGGTTGACGGCGTGGAACATAATCATGGACATGGACATCGCGACGACGCCTCTCAGGTTGGATAACAAAATATGTCAAAAGAGTGCGAGGCTTGCTGACTGTTTGTTGAATCTGATAATCACTAATAATTCGATTGTACTTGGGATTTTTTAAACGATTTTTTCGTTACCTTTTATATATATATATATATATATATATATATATATATATATATATATATATATATATATATATATATATATATATATATATATAATGTATGTATGTCATATGAAGGTTTTCTTTGCATTGGTGCCGTCTGTGCCAGACAAATTATGTACTGAAGAAAAGAGGTCGAGTTAGTTAAAACAATTTCTGACAAAACACTGTTAATTAGGTCTGTGAATCTTTGGGTATACAGCTATTTGATTCGATTCACGATTCATGGGTTTTCGATTCGATTCAAGAACGATTTTTGCAAGTTCCGAGCGATTCGATTCACAATTAAATTCGATTCGATTAACGATTCGATTCTGCATTCTTTAAGTGCATTCACAGGATTATTTAAACGCTTCCCCTAGATTCTTTATATGCTTAGTCAGGGGGCAAGTTACACAGCAGCCTTTATGGTTAGAGTGCCATAGGTTACAAAAAAAAAAAAAAACCCTTTTGTCCATTGTAATATCATAGTTTAATGATGTTATGGCATGACATGCCATATGTAGAAATTGATGTAAGCCAAAATTTTAAAAAAGAGTTTTAAAAGTAGTTATGTATAGCTTAACATTTTTCACACCAGGGGCGTAGCCATCATTTCTGAAATTACAGAAATGTCAAATACAATATTTCTATGTATGTATGCATTATTATTATTATTATTTAACAAGAAATTATTTTCTTATGTCTTACTTTGAATTTGCTATAAGAAATCAAATACACTGCTGGACAGTGGACAGTAATCAATCATTTATAATCTATAATTTTTTTCCTAATGGCAATTTTATTATTGTTTTATATACAAACAGTTATTTACATTTTCTGCACAGAATAAGGTAGAAAATATACTTAATAGTTTCTGTACTGTAATAAGTGATATGTCAATTAGCACTGCGTCATTCATATATTTTATTTATTTATTGTGTTTATTGTTTTAACGTTTCAGTTATTTTTATGCAGTTTAGCTGCAGATATAGCCTGTCACGTCTTAAGTTCTTTTAGCATGAGATCACTTCTCTTTCAGTGCGAAAACTTCATCTCATTATATTAAATAAAATGCTATAGTATTAAACTTTTCCTCTCCATCGGCGAATGATGATTCTGAAAGAAAACGCCCGATGTCTGTTTGCTAAATGCATCTGATTATTAGATAAACCTTGCACTCTTTTTTTCAAGGTTGTTGTTAATGCTGTGGTTATTTAAACAGTTTCTTTCATACATTCGGTTGAACGACATTGTTAAAACACATGTATCATTCAGTGGAAGTGTGCGTATGCTTAAAACACTTACATTTTTGCTCCATCAATGCAATAAATGCCTTTGACTGCTCAGGTAATGTCATCGTTATGACCGAAAGCCAATTAAAAACTACAGAAAAGCAAAACTACTTCACTTTATCATTACTGGCCACAAGTAGGCTACTAAGAAGAGATCATACATCAGCTGTTCAAAAAAAGTGTCAGTGAGACGAACGGAGTGTGAGCGCAATCATGTGACAGTCACATGCGGTAAACATTGGAGCACGTGAAGGAGAGATGCAAGGCACGAACCCTGTTCAAGGTCTACATTAATTCCTGCTTGTAGTAATTTAATGTGTCTATATTTTGAAAGCATTGATAGGCCTGTCACGATAACAAATTATTGCGATAAACGATAATATTGTCATTCTAAGACCAGTTTCAACTAGGGCTGCACGATATTGGGAAAAAATTACATTGCGATATTTTATTTTTCTGCGATATATATTGCGATATGAAATCTAATTAAATTTTTTCTTACAAACAAAAATGGGGTGAGCACACTTACATTCTCATTTTAAATGATTTAAACATCAGAGTATTATTTAAATTAGAGTAAATTATTTGTTTGTAACTTTAGGATATGGTTTGAATTGTTAACATATTAACTAACATGAACTTACCACGAGCAATACTTTTGTTACTATATTTATTAATCTTTGTTTATCTTAGTTTATAAAAGCCCAGGTGTTCATTGTTTGGTAATGTCACTTCACAGTGCATTAATTATGTTAACAAATACTTTTGATTTCAACAATGAAGGCTATAGCCTAAATGTTGAAATTAACAATGTTGTAGAAGTGCAGTTTAGTAATAGTAAATGTTAAATAATGTAGTTAATAGTTTAATAAATAGAACATTATTGTAAAGTGTTACAGATTTTTTTTAATACACCAATTTAGACGTCTCGTGAGTTCAGTGTTGGACAGGTCAGTTTCATTAAATTGAATCGGTTCAAAGGAATCATTAGTTCGCGAATCAGACGTGTAAGGCACGTGTTGTGTAATTATCTCGGCAGTTTAGGATATCGCACAAGATTTGACAACACAGAAAACATTTCATCACTGGATAGGTTTTTTATTTTTTTTTTCCGACACCATCGTGTCAATTGATTTTGATTAATATGCGCGAGGGAGAGAGAAAGACAGCGCTCGTGTTGAAGACGGTGAAGTTGAGCGCGCGCGACCTGGGCGCGCTCTCTCTCTCGCTCTCTCTCGCTCACTCGCTCTCGCTCACTCTCTCTCTCTGCTCGTTCTTATATGCGCCCTGTTAAACTGACAGGACTTAAAAACACATGCAAATGATAAACTTTCACTCTATGATGGTTAAACTGTGCAATTAATCCGCGAATCACATTCGTCAAGGGCCGGGGAGCAGCCCGTACGGTTAATGAATAACGGGTCAACTACGACAGCCTACATCGCACATCCTACGATGTGACTATCGTGGATTCGTACATCGCGATATCGATGCTTAAACGACACATCGTGCAGCCCTAGTTTCAACTAATATAATGATAATGGCATACTAATGCAGGTACACCTTTTCAAAGATCAATAAACTTTTATTTCTAAAAAATATGTCACAACACTGAAAAGGGAAAACATTTTAAATATCCACAATAAATGAACAAAACAACCAAAAAAACTATAAAAGCAATGGACTGTCAGTCTCTGTTAAAACAATGCACTTGAATAAATACCAAAAGCAACCAAAATCAATAAATAAAATGGATGTAAACAAAATTGCACTTCAAAAAAATATTAAACATTAGGCTCAGGCATAAATAGTGCCAGTTATGACCTTTGTAAACAAACAAACAAAGCCTCAACAGGCCATATGCAAAAAACTTATTTCTCCAGCATAAAGCTGTTCAAATAAAGCAAAAGTGAATTGCCGTCTATGTCCACCAAGGACGAGAGAGAGGGAGAGATTTTATGGCAGATTCCAAACAAGAAATACCAACATGTTGACGTTGTGTGGCTTAAAATTAATTAATTTTGTATGTTTGTATGTTATATTATGTTTATATGCCAGTTAGGGATGCTCATTTTGACCGTTAACCGAAAGTAAACATTTTGACCGATTAAGGGGCCGTTCACATATCGCGTCTTTTGGGCGCTCAAGTTCGTTATTTCCAGTGTTGGGGGTAATGCATTACAAGTAACGCGAGTTACGTAATCAGATTACTTTTTTCAAGTAACTAGTAAAGTAACGCATTACTTTTTAATTTACAAGAAAATATCTGAGTTACTTTTTCAAAAAAGTAACGCCAGTTACTTTGTATTCCCATTTTTTGACTGACAAGCCTCCTGTTCCCATATTGGGAGAAATCGGAAGTATGGAGGCGTTGTGTGCGCTGTGTGAACATGATGTTACTGTAGTTCTAGACTAAATGTGAATGTGCATTAATTCATCCCACTCACATAAAAACAAAAAACAAAACAGATTTAGTATTCATCAAAATTAATCAAAACAGTGAAATGCAAACTCAGAATATGACGCAAACCTGCAATAAATATATTAAATAACACAAATGTATCTATTCCCATTTTATTAACAGTGTCTTTGCTGCTGACCTTTAATGATCCAGTTCAACCATACTCATAATCAAAAATGACTTTAGATAAACTAAAAATTGTGCTTCATTGTTTTTTTTTTATTGCTGAAGAGTGTTGAACCTTCTTCTCTTGTGTTCTACTGTACAGACGTGAATTTACTTTTCCTTCAGCCTGAGGTTTATTCATTACACTTTTTGGTGTGAAAGGGCTTTTACATTTGCTATAAATAGAACTTCTTATATTAAAAACAATCAAGCCCTGCTCATATTTAAAAAGTACCGTGAAAGTAACGCAAAAGTAATGTAAACACATTACTTTCCATAAAAAGTAACTAAGTAACGTATTTAGTTACTTTTTTAGGGAGTAACGCAATATTGTAAGGCATTACTTTTAAAAGTAACTTTCCCCAACACTGGTTATTTCAAATGTAGACGTGCGGTATGCGCGCTCATAATGGAAGCGACGCGCACGAGGTGCGACGCACTCGTTTTTTTCCAGGCGCGTCCGCACCGCATCTAGTTAAAAACATCTCAACTTTTCAGAATGACGCAAGAGCACCAGAACCATCTCAATCGGCTTCCTTCGGGGTGAAATTCCCCATTGTTTTTGAAAAATGGGGTGCACCCAAGCACTGCAGAGTTTTTTACTTTTCTTCGTAAATAAATCTTGTAGCAGAGTAACAGCAAGGGTTTTTCGGTGGTGTACAACTATTGCTGAAATTTCTTTTTAACGGAGATCGCAGCTGATGGATGCTTATCAACGACAGACACCTCAGGAGTGCAACTGCCCGAGTGCTTTGGAAAGGAGGAGAAAGCGGCGCGCCTAGCGTTTTCCACGCGTTTTTAGGCACGACATTTGAACAGCCCCTAAAACTATCAGTTAAACTTTTTTTTTTTTGGCTGCATGGTAATAATCTATCTATCTATCTATCTATCTATCTATCTATCTATCTATCTATCTGTATATATATATATATATGTATATGTGTGTGTGTATATATGTATATGTGTGTGCATAGATGTATGTGTGTGTGTGTGTGTGTGTGTGTGTATATGTATATGTGTATATATGTATGTATATGTGTATATATATATGTATGTGTATATATATGTATGTGTATGTATATATGTATATGTGTGTGTGTATAGATGTATGTGTGTGTGTGTGTGTGTATATGTATATGTGTATATATATATGTATGTATGTATATGTGTATATATATGTATGTGTATATATATGTATATGTATGTATGTATGTATGTATGTGTGTGTGTGTGTACTTTGAATAAAAAGTAAAAAAAAAAAAAAAGAAGAAGCTATGTTTTTAAAATATAAATATTTTGTAATAACAATATACACTACTGGTCAGTAATTTGGGGTCAGTCATTTTTTTTTCTTTCTTTTTTTTTAAATAAAATCAATACTTTTATTCAGCAAGGATGTGTTAAATTGATAAAAAGTAATAGTAAAGAAAATATATATTATTAGAATATATATTATTAGAATTTTTTTTTTTATTTTGAATAAATGCAGTTCTTTTTTAACCTTTTATTCATCAAATATATTAGACAGCAGAACTGTTTCCAACACTCTTAATAAATCAGAATATTAGAATGATTTCTAAATGATCATGTGATAGACTGGATGTTACATGTGACACTGAAGGCTGGAGTAATGATGCTGAAAATTCAGCTTTGCATCACAGGAATAAATTATATTTTTAAAGTATATTCACATAGAAAACTATTATTTTAAGTTGTAATAATATTTCACAATATTACTGTTTTTTCTGTATTTTTGATCAAATAAATGCAGGCTTGATGAGCAGAAGAGACTTCTTTCAAAAACATTAAAAATAGTAATGTTTCCAAACTTTTGACCTGTACTGTATATGTATATATGTATATATATATGTGTATATGTATATATATGTATATGTATATATGTGTATATATATGTACAGTAGGTAGACAACCAAAATGGCAGGGCCGCGGCGTTAACTGCAAATCATTCGCGAAACTACCGCCACGTGGCGCAAAGGGACGGATTGCGAACTGAATGTTATTGTAAAATGAAAGGAAGACGTAAAATAACATTATAATATACATTATAACATCCTTAAAAGCCATTAAAAAATAGGACAGTCTTAGGCTACAGTCTACTCATCAAAAAATCAAAGAAAGACCTTTACACAAAGGCTCTTATGCATGCTATTGTTTTTAAACAGTCATTATTTATATATATATATATGTGTATGTGTGTGTGTGTATATATATATATATACACATACGGATTAAAATGTTTTCATTTCGGTTCATTCTTGGTTAAAAAAAAATGATGATAATAATCTTCATGTTCCATTTGCAGAGCGAAATGGGAACAGTCCAGCAATAACAAATAATTCTTATTAACTCTGTTATTATTCTTGATTTTTCAAACTGCTAACACTTTGCATTTTTGAATTATGCCTTTACTGTGTGACCAATAATTGTGAATTGTGACTTTGATCGCGCTGGTGCCTCACGCGCACATATTCATTGGAAACAGCAGTCGTTCACCGAGCCATGCGGCGCGAGCGGTCCACTTTGGCATATTTTTGCTAATTATGATTTTTTTTTCCGTCGATACTGAAACACGTGATAAATCCAAAGCCTATTTACCTAATGAATAAGAGTTTAGCTTCAAATGGGCAACATGTTTGGATTTGTCCCAAATGAGAGAGATAAGCCCAACCTTATGTATTGCTTTAAATTATTTTTCATTATTATTATTATTGTTGTTCTTTATAAGCCTATATTATTGTATACTGCAATTATATTTATCCATTAGAATTATATATTTGTAATTCTTGTTCTGTTCTGATAATTTTTTTTAAATTTAAAGGATTTGTTGTAAAGTGAAGGGAACTAAAAATGTCATGTTGGTACATTAGCCTATAGCATTATTAGGCCTGCCGTTATTATTTCTGAATGTAATAAAATGCAACTCTCACAAATGTAATTTATTTTTTAGCGTGTTTTCGTGTATGTTTTTATCCAGCTTTATTTTTCCATTGCATCTAAAAATGACTTTGTGCATCACATTCACTTCGTGAACAAAACAAATATAACTTCAGATCTGCCTCCCGCGATGCTCAGCTGTGGACGATTTCAAAATGTTAGATATAAAGGTTGCTGTCACATTTTATACAGGAATTGTTCATTTAAAAAAAAAAAAACATGCACTGTCAAATTATATTGTTAGTTTTATGCTAACATGCAATCAAGTCTTTGGATACTATACAAGATACAAGTTCATTTAGACTATTTAACATGCACTGTGACATTTTACCGTTTCAACTTATAAACTCCTTGAGATTTTAAAGTCCGTTTAATAGTATTGAAATTCAAGCTGAATCTAGTATAAAAAAGGTTTTAATTGCTTAAATTATTTCTATGAAGTAATAAGTTAGCATGACTTTTCCATCATAGCATTTTTTTACGAGCTGTATTCGTGTACGTTTTCTGAAACCAAGCACCCACTTTTCTTTTTTAAATCTATGAATCTCTCGCATATCTCCTACAACCTACAAATAAGGGCTAATAGAGGTTCTTTCTTTAATTATTTATTTATAATGTTTATTCTTAAAGAAAATAAGTATTTATTCTTTAATAAAATAAGGGACGATCCAAATATTTGTAATGTACAATAATATAGGCCTATATCTGCCTGCAGTTAAAAAGTTATATTTGTTTTGATTCATCCATTTATGTAGGCTACAATTAGCCTATTCTAAAAATAATAATAATAATAAAAAAATAATAATGTCATAAAAAATGCCATCGGTCTGAATAAATTTTACCATTATAGAATTGGGGTAGTAATTTAGGAGGTGAAAATACAGTGAAATTACAAAAGGCATGAGATTTTAAAGCATGACAACTGAAGGTCTATCAAACATTTGATGGATTTTTTTAAACAATGGCACTTAAAGTTTTCAACTAAAATATTAGTATTTCAACCATATAGTCTGTGAATAAATAAATAAAATGCATACTTTTCAGTGAAAGAACACTGAGAGTGTAGGTTGCTTCTGGTGTTTGGATTTGTACTTCAATATAATGAGCTCCAAGTTTAAGAATAGCCTACACTAGGTATTTTTTTTTTTGTTTTTTTTTTGTTTTTATTTTTTATTTTTTTTACTCTCTATTTAACAGCATTAACTTACAATGAAATACGTCTTTCAGGCAGACTGAATGTTTTCCTGCCTTGCCAAATGTTGGGTCAGTTTGCGTGAGTCCCGCGCGCTGTGAAGCGGGAGCAGCTTACGGAGGATTCCGCCTGGTCTTAAAGCCTTCCGCAAACGCCTACGTTCACAAATAACAATGATTTTGCCAAAAATAATGATTAATTATCAATTGATAATTTGTTATTATTTTGGTCTAGTGATAATAATTATATGGGCTGAGGGAAAATAATGAAAAAAAAAAGTTATATATAGCTTGTGGGGGTCGAGATTAGAGATCGACCGATATGGGATTTTCTATAGCCGATGCCGATGTTTAGAGGTCAGGGTCAGCCGATGGCCGATATGTGCTGCCGATTTTTAGGGCTGATATCTTGAAGTTTTCCCCCTCATTTGCATGCTAAAATGTCACATAAGTGGATGCACAATATTTCTAAACTTATCATCATTTATTGAGCACTGACTTGAACCATCTCTCGAATCTTAATTTTGTGCACTGCACGGTATTACAAATAAAAAAAAAATATCTAAAGTTAACCGAACAAATCAATAAACTGACCAAGTATTGAATATATAAAACAGGTTATATATATATATATGTCAATCATTTACATAAAAGTTTTAGAGCATTTATCAAGCAGAATTTTTCAAGTTTGTTGGAACATAAATGTAAACTTAAATATACATTTAAATAAAAGAAATAAAATTTTATAAATAAAAATCAATTAAACATAAAATATATAAAAAAATAATATATATAAAAAATAAATAATAGTAGTGCTGCAAACACACTAGCAACCAGCAACATTTGTGTTTGGATATAAATGACACAGAACATCTAAAGTGCATTCTAACTTCAAACTTACATCGCAGTCTGTTCATTATTAAGATTAAGTACAGTCAACCAAACATATAAAAGGTTACACTGGTCAGTTTAAATAGACCGTAGTATTCCAGTCCACTCTGCTGTTATGCCAAGGACGTTTTTGCTCATGTGAAGAGGATGATCTTTTCCGTCTAGTTTACATAAAAAAAATAAATAAAAAATATTATAGTTTAAAATTCAGATACATTGCGAATATGGAAACATTTGGATATGTGCAGAACGAGACGTGAGCAACAACCTCCAAATACATCTAGCCAAACCCGCGATCGCTCGTCCTTGTCTGCACGCACACACCCACTGTCACGATCTAATGCACTGTAAATGCAGGATTTTTTAAAACAAATAGGCCTACCGGAATGCAAAAATTCAAAATCGAACATTTTGCAGAACAGGATCAAATAAAGTACTGGTCATTAATACTCGCATAAAAGTGTTTAATGTGAAAAAAGCGGTTCACTGACTGCGCAGCACAGCCACAAGCGCCACAGTTACGTTTGGGATAATTTTATTTTTAATACTATAGTGTCATTTGAAAACATTGCAATTGCATTTTAAAATACAACAACGATCACCACGAAACCATTTAAAGAGGCGCATTCAGCGGTCTCCTTGACGGAAAACAGTCAACAAAGTAAAATGATCTCAAATGTACAGCGCGTTCCCTTCATTTTATCAAATGATCATAATCACATATTCATTTAACAGTCCTGCTACTAGCATTTTATTCAGACTAAAACCCCTTTAATTCGGGTGAGAAAGCTTTTTTCCGAGTGGCTTTTGCACATAATAATACCGCTGCAGACGCATTTTGCAGCATTATGCTTATTCATTGATTGTTAATTTAAACGACGATTGATCATGGAAATGATCAAATATTGACATCCCTAAATGCAAATGAGTTGGATGGAAACCTGGCTATTGTCTGCATCAAACCATGCTTCCGAACAAATGTCACTCACTGTTCTGTGCTGCTCCAGGACAGCTGTCTCTCTGAGCACGGTGCTGTCTGTGAGCGGGGCGGAGTATCGGAGCCCTCAATCACGCTGCAGTGTTTCTGAGAGCTGCCACCTACTCCACCTCATTTACAGAGTGAAATTCTCTGACTACCTTTATCTCCCAGGACTGTTTTTGAATCTTCCAAAAGTTTTGGCTTGGGGTCCTTCACATGCGGCAGCAGCACTTTCCACCGCACCAATAACACAGGGCTGCCCGCCGACGTGCCTGAATTTAAATCGGCGCTACTAAATACGGATATCGGCCGATGCCGATATATTAAAAAATGACAAATATCAGCCATATCGGTCGACCTCTAGTCGAGATAAAGGTATGAATTTCTTGCTCTTTCATATGGACAGTCTTATGAGGGTTTCAAACTTGCAGAACAGGTTTTAGGACAACTTTAAAGAAAGGTTTGATCCACTTCAAATGTTGACTACTGTAGAGAGCAATAAAGTTTATTAGTTATTATAACTTAATTTCAGAGGAAGTTGCCTTAACTAAAAAAAAAAAAAAAAAAAAAAAAAAAACTGTTGCATTAGGGCTGGGCGATCCCCGATTTTTTTTCACAAAAAATAAAATCAATATTCAAATACTCGTTATGCCGCTGGTTTAGGTTATGTATTTATTTCTTATATCAATTATTTGTAAATATAGCAGACACTGTCTAACCGTGTCTACATATTAGGGCTGTGCGATTAATCGAAATCGTAATAAAATCACGATTTGAGCGTGCGCGATTTCTAAATCGCTTTATAGCACGATTTTCTGATCCAATCAGAATGCAGCGCACCTAAGTGGAGCGCGAGAACAGAACAGACTGGGCATATGCCTAACTCCAGGCTCACACACTGGCTGCATCCGAAAACTTAGGCAGGTGACTTGCTGCCTCGCTGCCGTATCAGGCAATGACTTTGCAGGCAGCGTTTTTGCACGAAGGCACCTCACGAAACTGATTTTGGACAGGCTTCTGAGGCAGTGTAACGGTTAAATGATCTACAGCTAAATATAGAGATCTTTGGTGATAACTAAGTGGATATTTCATTACTGCAATATTAATTTCTCGCTAGAAATTACATCAAAAGTGGAAAACTTTGATCAAAAAACAAACATTTACACACACAAAACTGACCACCGAAGCGCAACTTTCAGACGCCATCTTTATTTTTTGGCTTAACTGTCACGGAATGTAACGCACAGGATTGTGGGATATCAAAGGCAGCGAAGGATACATCTATGCTGCCTTCAAAAATAGGCCAGATGAAGGCATCTCAGGAGACAGGAACTGAAGCTAACATTGAATTCGGATGTGCCTTGATGCCTTCCTACCTTGGAATGCGTCCTTAGAAGGCAGCATTTTTCAGTTTTCGGATGCAGCCACTGTCTGTGATGCGTATTTTTTCAGAGCCCATGTTAATGGATCAGAACGTTCACACTGCACACGGTACAAGTTGTGAACAGAAAAGGTTAGAAATCGAAAGGTGCGAAAAGAAGGAATATCTAGCGCATGAGCATAAAGAGAATTGTGAGAGAGTGAGTTAGAGGAGACATGTTTTAATTGCGCGCACTCTCTCCGGATGAAAGCAGCGTGTATCTGAGCCTGTTTTTATACAGTGAGTCTATGATCTGAGCATGCGTGTCTGGTTTTGTGACAAAGCAAAGGAAATCTTATTTTAATGTGCTTTCGCGTTACAATAACGTGCTCTTGCGGCTGCTTCTGCACCGCATACACATACTGTATATGCACTGCAAACGGAGTACGTGTGAACTTTGGGCAATAAATATATTTCAGCACCTGAGGCACCGCAACAATGAGCTCTATGACCAATGCATAGCAAAAAAAAAAAAAAAAGCCCTGGACACGGGTTTTATTTATTTATTTATTTATTTATTTATTTTTTTGCCATATGTCTAGAAATTTTGTTTGACATCTTTACTTAGTGATTATTTTGACTTATGTCTGTTCTAGAGACATGTTACAACTTTTTGATAAAGCTCTCATTGGTTTTCTTTTGGAAATATGTTTCAAATTTATACTGAATGCATTTATGGACTGTAAAGCATGTCTGTGTGTGTCAAAATCGTGATTAAAATCAAAATCGCTAAATTGATCAAAAAATCGTGATAGGTTTTTTTTGTCCATATCGCACAGCCCTAGTTCATATAGGGCGAAACATCTCTCTCACTCGGCAGTACAGTAGGCCTATGTGAGGGGAGTGGAGCAGCAACAATTTCCCTCCGCGCTCCTAGCATTTAATAATCACTCCGCTCCGCACTCACTGATACCAGAAACACTGCTCGCCTTCACTCCGTGGCTAAAGTTGAAATGTTATGTTCATAATAGCTTATAAAAATAAAATAAAAATAAATAAATTAAATAAATTACAGGAGAGTTTCAAAGGGATTAGGCTATTGTGTGCGAACTTTTTCTCCTACCAAACGCCAAACTAATAAAATAGTCAGCATTAAAAGGTATAATTGCTGCTTTCTGCTGTGCAAATTTTGTTTGTGATGAAAATAAGTTCACATTTTCGTCAGTTATTTTATCTACAGATCGATGCATTTGTTACAGATTTCTCATTCAAAATCTGATACAGATGAAGTAGCCTACTGTAAGATTGCATTTGTTTGAATGCATTATTGCGACAGCGATTACGTGTGAATGTGTTGTATCTGTTTAAATCATGCTTTATAACCCCCGAAAATATCAGTAAAAGGAAGACAAACTCCTTGAGAACTAGCCTGTAACATCCCGCTTGACTATTGCCGTCATTATAGTCTTCTGATCAGAGAGATTATGTGTATCAAGCTATAACTAAATATGTTTATCATGTGAATTATTGCTATATATGCAGTTACATTACGGGCTGTTGGCATGAATTGTATTCGTGATGGAGTGGTGCTGCAGTGAGTGAAAACCACGACGCTCCGACTTTTAAAAAATCCGCTCCTTGCTCCAGTCAGAATAACACCACACTGCTCATACTCTGCTCGGCAGCATGTCTCAAACGCGCTGGGGAGGGTTGAGCCCAATCATTCTCAAAACATAAAATATTTATTTTATTTACATTTTCGTTTTTGTGCTTCAGAGGAAAAATCAGTGTTAAGGCATCTCTCCATTACAGACCGTTCTGAAAGAAGAATTTATGCAAACGCGTATAAAATGCTTTAAAAACTTTAACAGAGATGTCTAGAGGGTATTTAATAGGTCTGTTTCCCACGTAAGATTTTTCTAGTTACTAGTTGTTCATTTGTCATTATTCAACTAATCGCAAGTTTATATTAAATTTACAACTATAATCCAGCCTTAATATATTCCACGCTCAAGAACATGTATTAAGTTTGTCACAAAGCACAGGCAGAAGTAGCCTAATAATTATGAAATACGAGACATTTTAAGTATTTATTAATAAACAAATGTTTTCTTGTCGGCTGCAAGATGAAATTCAGTGCTGACTCTCTCCACATGGACGCGCCTTTAAAGAGAAATACAACCTTCACAGATTACATAATGCTTTCGTTTTGAATTGATTCGTTAAAAAGACATTTCAAGCTTTCTGTAGATATATTTCTCATGTATGTGAGACACCACAATTTTCAGTTATTTCATTATTATTACATATAATCACGTGATCGAGAGGGCGCCTCCCTGTCATGCGCATTGATAATTTTTGCACAAACACTTGAATATGAAGAATAATTCACAATTTGCATATGCATTACAAAGTAAATAATTTTTTTACATGCAATTATCCAAAATAAAACAAACCAAGATTTGTAATGAAGATAAAATATGTAGACAAATAAGAATAAATGCTGCACGTGCACTCAGCATCATGCGCAGAGCAAATCTTGCACTGATATTTTACGGAATATTATACAAACCTGCATTTAAATGCGGCTGCATTTTATTTATTTATTTTATGTATTTATTTTTACTTTACTTCATTTATATGAAAGCAAGTAAAGTGGACGTTTTATTAATCAGTCCACTCTTTAGTGTTTCAATGATTTAGTTAAATTGTGCAGGTTTAATTTATTTGTTTCTTGTTTTAATTAGGCCTAAATAATGGGAGCGAAATTATACAGTGCCTCATGTTTTACTAAAATAAAGAAAATAATTTATAAAACACGCAAGCCTGGCTCACAATAGGCTACCACTTTTAATGCTCCGATGCAAAGAAAACCACATTTTCTTTTTAATAATATAACCCATAATTCATATTATATAAATAATACTGCAAACTATTTAAATGTGTCTAATCTAAAATATGGTGTAGAGAAAATATAAGCACATGCTCATAGGCTTGACATTTATCCTGCTTGAATTCGTTCTAAGAAACGCACATATCTTCATAAGGACTAAACTTTCATCTGTAATATTAAATATGTTTTCTTTCATTTTCCCCCCGACTGCAGTCAAAATATAACACTTCGGTGAGGCAAAAGCTGATGTCTATTTGCGAAAATGTGCTTTGATGCGCTTGTTTGAAAAACTTGTGATTAAAGCGCCACTCAGCGGTCAAAAGCTGCAAATGCACTTTGCAGACGCCGCGGCGGCGGTACGAGCGGCGGTAGAAGCAACGTTTTGGATGGCCACCTACTGTATATGTATATGTATATGTATATATGTGTATATATATATGTATATGTATATATGTGTATGTATATATATGTATGTGTGTGTGTGTGTGTGTGTGTGTGTGTGTTAACTCACTGGGCCCGTTGACACGCGCAACCACACGCCTACAGACATATTTAGCTGAGCAAGCCAAATAAAGCGAGTGTAAAGTAGGCTACTATGTGGGACCATTTCGACAGAAAGGGCAACGAAGTTACTTGCAAAATATGCTACGGCACGCGGTATTAAAATAAAGCAGTAGTGCAAGTACAATGCAATATCACTTGCGATGCAAACATCCACAAGCAAATGAAAGGCGCTTCCCAAAGCTGGCCACTCTAGCGAGAAGTTATCTCTTAGTTCCTGGGACATCTGTGCCATCGGAGAGGGTGTTTTCTGGCCCGGGCTGTCCACAGGCTGCGTCCCAGACTAACCCCACATCATGACATGTTACATTTAAAAAAAAAAAAAAATTAAAAAAAGAAAAATTATTGAGCTCATTTTTTTTTATCGTATGATTAATTGATTTATCGACTATTGCAAGTTTCAAGATCCATGCATTGCATAGTCAGGGTTTGTAATCGATGCATCAAGAAAACGAGTGAATTGTTACACCCCTACTGTTAATATTTGAAATCAACCCCCTCACCAAAAAAACCCACACTCCTGCCCCCCAAAAAACTCCTCCCTTCTTTGCTCCGCCTTTTACATTCTCAAACACTTCTGTTCTCAAATGCATCACAGGCAATGAGTAACAACTGGTGTTACCTGTTACTACAGCTAATATTACGACAAAAGCATAGCCTATCTTGGTTCTGTGAAAGATAGTAAAACCATTGTTACTCACATGTTGAGCAGAAACAAAGAAACCTTTGCATCCTTTTTCAGGCCTTCCCACTCATCTATTCAGCGCTGGAAAGTTTTTTTCATTATTAACGTGGGTCCTAGTTCTTGCCTGATTGTAATTGTAGCTAGGGTTGGGTATCATTTGAATTTTATCGAATTATGATTCTGCTTATTGATTCTTATTCTTACCAATTCCCAGTTTCAATTCCAGTGTGTTTTTGATACTGGGGGAAAATTATTGTAATTGTAACTAGGGTTGGGTATCATTTAAATTTGATCAAATTCTGATTTTGCTGATTCTGATTCTTATCAATTCCCAGTTTAAATTCCAATGTGTTACTGAAACTGGGGGAAAAAAATGCTGTTATACTCCATATAGCTTCATATACAAATCAGAAACTAACCTTTTTTTGCACAGGCCTATCTAAAGGGTTAATGGTCCCACCTAGTGATCAACTGTAAAAAATAACAAATGTTACCTCTTCCCAACAGGGAAAACCACCAACAATCAAGAATCTCACACACACCACAAACACTATAATTTGCTGTTATACTCCATATAACTCCATATACAAGCCAGAAACTAAACCTTTTTTTGCACAGGCCTATCTAAAAGGGTTAATGGTCCCACCTAGTGATCAACTGTAAAAATAACACATTTTACCTCTTACCAAAAGGGAAAACCACAAACAATCAAGAAATGCATGATTATATGGTTGTCATGGCTTTGCAATCAAAAATGTCGTTATAATGGAAGTCAGTGGGGCAAAAAACAGCCACAAACAACAAATGAGGGAGAAAAAAATTAAAATCTAATGCTGCACAAAAAAAACTAAACAATGCAGCAAAGCCAAAGTTGTTACTAATCTTTGACATGCCCAAGACTGATAAAAGGTAAAAAAAAATCTAGCCCACAATCACTTTTTATATTGAAAATATGTCATTTTGTGTGTTTTTTTTCCCCAAAAATCAGTGACATCATTTAGGTAATTAAAGAGTTAAAATCTTGGATTTTTTTTTAAACATTTGGTAATTTTGATCAGGATTGAGGTTGATTAACAGATTTATGCAAAAAAATTAGAAAAAATATTTATCTGATACATTTTTACAGCAGTTTAATTTAGTGGATGTTTTCATCCACGAACATAACGAAAGGGTAGTGAATTTGAACAATGCACAAGGGTTAAATTATGTTGTGGGATAATTAAATATATTCTAAATAAACTACAAATATAAAATTATTTACATTTATTTTGTCCTCACATTCTTTCTTGTAACTCATCCCTCTCAGTGACACAGCTGACTGAATGGCTCATTATGCAGCTCATTATGCAGGCCTTTGTCTTCTCAGGTGTGAATTCATGATAGTTGACGCCTACTCGCTTATGACTTTTACCAACAAAAAGTGTCTTAGAAAAATTTAAATCAATATATTGGTTTCTGTAAGTGAGTAAACAAGATGATTTTCACATCATTTAGAAAAAAAAAAATCTAGGCTACAAGCTCCAGTTCTCAAAAGTCCCGGGCAACCAATTTTCTGTATGTGTTTTATTGCCTTTTTCAAGTGATTTAACATTTTTAGTTTTTCACTAACCACGCATAACATTTTTTTTCTCAAAAACACAATCATGTACATTAGGGATGTCAACGATTAATCGACGATCGATTAATTGTCGATAAGAGATGCAATCGATTAAGGCTGTCGATGGTCGGTTAACCGCTTTAATGTTGGGCTGCGTGCGGCTCATGCGCAGAACACGTGCGAGCGCTGTGAGTGACGGTGACGGTAGCAGTAAAAACATCATCATTCATTCACAATGTACAAATTAAGCTTTTAACGTGATTTAAACTTTAAAGTAGCCTACATTAAAATAGAAACAACATAAAAGTTATTCAACCTAAAAAGCATATCATGCGCTTTGCAGGGTTGCGGGACACAGGACAGAAAGGCTATCCTATTACTTGTTAATTCGTTCCTACGACTTATTAATTTGTGGCAATTGTCCATGTTTCATTAATTTTTGTTCCCTAAATAACCCATGATTTAACTAATTAAGGGAACAAACTAATAAATAGAACGAATTCCTAATTCATGAAATCTTTAATTTCCCTTCCCATGTTTACCACAGTAAGAGATGCGAAAACAGTGATTAAAAGTGACAAGATAATAAAATAAACCTGCGAAATTAGAGGACTGTGAAGATTTAGGAAAAGAAACGATGCCTATATGTTATTGAATTTGTGGAAATTAGTGACTAACCGGCAAACCAGAACAAAGCCGCGTAAATGAAGGCTATGGGCTCGAGCGCATCCAGAGGCATGGTCACGATCTAACATTATCCTATTATTCCTCTAATAAACAAAGCTTTTATACCACACTTGTCCATAATCAGAGCTTATAATTTGTAAATAAATAATTGCTGGATTCAAAACAGCGATTAAAAGACGCTGTGACCGACAATGACGTTTTCCCGGAGCATTCAGTGATGTCACTAAACGGTGACGCCATCGCTCACAACTAGTGCACAGGTTCTCAAGCCCTGGGACAAAATATGATGCTTTAAGGAAAATGTATAGCCTACATAAGTAATATGCCCAACATAAAAATAACTTTTTTTTTTTTTTTTTTAAATATGCGAAATAAATCCGACTTAAATAATTAAGATAACGGATTTAAAACAACAGAAGTGTGGCGGCGCTCCATACGTTCACGGAAAAAAAAAAAAAAGGATGGCAACGCATTCTGTTTTGTTTGCTTTTATTTTACAAGAGCACAAATCTTCTTCTGTTTTTTATTGTGTTGTGCGCACAAATGAAAGTAAAAACTTTTGCGGAAAAGTTTTTTTTTTTTTTTTTTTTTTTTCTGTCTCAGCTGTTTCGATCGCTCCGGAGCCTGGAGCACACGTATTTTCTAGCAATTCAAACTTACATAGCAGTCAGTTCATTATCAAAACAAATACAGTCAACTAAACATTTAAAAGGTTACTGGTCAGTTTAAAATAGACCTTATACCGGTTCACTCTGCTGTTATGCCAAGGACGTTTTTGCTCATGTGAAGAGGATTATCTTTTCCGTCTAGATGCGAATGCGTACAAGCCTAGTTAACATTATAAATAATAGTTTAATATTCAAATACATTGCAAATATGGAAACATTTGGATTTGTGCCGAATGAGACATAAATCTAGCCAAAGCCGCGCTCGCTCGTCATCGTCTGCACACATGCACTGTCACTATCTAATGCACTGTATGCCGGATTTTTAAAAACAAATAGGCCTACCGGAATGCAAAAGTAAAAAATCTGACATTTTATAGGACAGAATCCAGCTGGATCAAATTAATGTGAGCAAACAGTGTTTTGCTGCATCAGCGCCGATGTACTTCACTTAATGTGCAGCGCAGCCACACGCGCGCCACAGATCCATTTGGGATAATTTTATTTTAAATACCATAATGTCATTTGAAAACATTGCAATTGTGTTTTAAAATACAACAACGAGCACCACAAAATTCATTTAAAGAGGCCGAGTTCAGCGGTCTACGTGCGGGATAGAAAACAGTCAACAAACTAAAATTACCTCAAAAGTATGGCGCGCTCTCTTTATTTTATCAAATGATCTTAATCACATCTATTCATTTTATAATCCTGCTACTAGCATTTTATTCAGACTAAAATCCCTTTAATTCAAGTGAGAAAGTGTTGTGTGTGTGTTTGTGGGGCTTTGGCACATCCTGTGCCATCCTGTGACTGCGTGCATGCAATAGAGCATTTTGCAGCATTATGGTTAACGATTAATCGATTAATTGATCGTTAATTTAAACGACGATCGATCATGGAAATAATCGAAATTTGACATCCCTAATGTACATACATGCTGCTCACATATTATTATAGCCCGGTGACTGCGTGCATGCAATTCTCTGCATGCAATAGAGCAATTTTGCAGCATTAAGGTTAAACGATTAATCGATTAATTGATCGTTAATTTAAACGACGATCGATCATGGGAAATAATCGAAATTTGACATCCCTAATCTAAAAAAATACTACACACAAATTATTACAGACCACAGTGAGATTAGACTTTAGCCATTTAGATATTTATAAGAAACTGAAAAAAGCACAAATGTCAGGGCATGACAAAACTTCTGCAGGCCCCAAAAATACCCTTAGACTCCAGAGGGTTAATAGAGGTCATGGTTCTTTCACAGTTGTTAAGAAAAATAAACCATTAGACAGTTAAACAAATAATGACTCACTCATAAAGACTTGTTTTGTAACTGGATGAATCTGTTTCTGGGTGAGTAATTTGATTTTGTTTGCTACAATAAACGTCACCCTGGACCACAAAACCAGTCATAAGGGTCAATTTTATAAAATTCAGTTTTATACATCACCTGAAAGCTGAACAAATAAGCTTTCTATTGGTGTATGGCTTGTTAGTATAGGACGATATTTGGTGGAGATACAACTTTTTGAAAATCTGGAATATGAGGGTGCAAAAAAAAATCTAAATATTGAGGAAACTGCCTTAGCAATGCATATTATTAAAAAAAAAATTAAGTTTTGATATATTTATGGTAGAAAATTTACAAAATATCTGGAACATGATCTTTACTTAATATATTAATGATTTTTGTCATAAAAGAAAAATCGATAATTTTGACCCATACAATGTATTGTTGGATATTACTACAAATATACCTGTGCGGCGTAAGACTGGTTTTGTGGTCCAGGGTCACATATCAGAACATATCAGAAACTTTTTTTTTTTTTTTTTTGTGGTAATAAAAATAGACCCAAGTAAACAATAGACATTAAAATGACTTACAATACATACAGGTGCTGGTCATATAATTAGAATATCATCAAAAAGTTGATTTATTTCACCAATTCCATTCAAAAAGTGAAACTTGTACATTATATTTATTCATTACACACAGACTGATATATTTCAAATTTTTATTTCTTTTAATTTTGATGATTATAACTGACAACTAAGGAAAATCCCAAATTCAGTATCTCAGAAAATTAGAATATTACTTAAGAAATCTTGGCCAACTGAAAAGTATGAACATGAAAAGTATGAGCATGTACAGCACTCAATACTTAGTTGGGGCTCCTTTTGCCTGAATTACTGCAGCAATGCGGCGTGGCATGGAGTCGATCAGTCTGTGGCACTGCTCAGGTGTTATGAGAGCCCAGGTTCGCTCTGATAGTGGCCTTCAGCTCTTCTGCATTCTTGGGTCTGGCATATCGCATCTTCCTCTTCAAAATACCCCATAGATTTTCTATGGGGTTAAGGTCAGGCGAGTTTGCTGGCCAATTAAGAACAGGGATACCATGGTCTTTAAACCAGGTACTGGTAGCTATGGCACTCTGTGCAGGTGCCAAGTCCTGTTGGAAAATGAAATCTGCATCTCCGTAAAGTTGGTCAGCAGCAGGAAGCATGAAGTGCTCTAAAACTTCCTGGTATACTGCTGCGTTGACCTTGGCTTGGACCTCAGAAAACACAGTGGACCAACATGACATGGCACCCCAAACCATCGCTGACTGTGGAAACTTTTCACTGGACCTCAACAGGGTTTTTCCTGGGTCAAAATTGGTCTTCGGTGGTGGCTGACCGACATGGTCATCCACACACAGCAAAGAGTACCCTAGTACCCACATGATCCGCAAGCCCAATACTTACAATAAATGTTACATTTAAAATAAATACAAAAAAACAGTTTGTGAATTTTTTTTTTTTTTTTTTTTTTTTTTTTTTCCTTATCCTATTTATTCACGAAAAAACGATCACTGTCAGGCTAGATAGTAAAAGAAAGCAATTACAACTTATTTTACATCTAAACATCATCGATACCCAAGGTATATTTGAAATGTCAAAGGTATCACAATTTATCTATTTACAGATTATGCAATTATCAGACACAGATATTACCTGTCACTCTCACTGTCATCCATTCTTGCCCTCTTTGCAAAAAAAAAAAAAGCTGTGATTTTTTCCACGACTGGCTTTCATAGTTTTGAAAGAAAAAATCCTTTTTTGATAGACCTGATAATTTGATAGACCTGATAATTAAAAAAGTATTATTTTCATATATTTCTTTATTTTTGTTTAAATTTATATCTACCTTTGCCATAGGAAATAACCATGGTGGGATTATTCCTTTTGCTACAGATGGTCCTAACACCGTTTCTGATAATTTATATTTATGCACTTCACCTTTTATTGTCCACCCAAAACCCCTTCCTGGATCTATCTATCTATCTATCTATCTATCTATCTATCTATCTATCTATCTATCTATCTATCTATCTATCTATCTATCTATCTATCTAGATATCTATCTAGATATCTGCTCCACATCCTGATATAGCCCTCATCAAATTTATAACTTTTTTGCTTTTATTCTCTATCATATTTGTGTGTTCTCCATGTGTATTTGCTATCAAACTATAATCCTAAGTATTTAATTACTGACACTTTTTCTAATGGATTTCCACACAGGTACAGTTTGGTATTTTCAGGAATATTTTTCCTTGAGAAAAACATCAGAATCAGAATCAGAAAGAGCTTTATTGCCAAGTATGCTTAGGCATACAAGGAATTTGTTTTAGTGACATAAGCTTCCAGTACACAGAGACAACAACAACAACAAAAAACAAATTGCAAATAAATAAATTGTATGAACAGTTGTGCTATAGATGACAATGGATTAGAATAGAGTAAGATGCAGAGATGTTCTTGGATGGAGGGGTAACAAATAAATAAAAGATTTTCTGGTGTGTTCTGCCGAATGTTCAGCAGTTCATCCCTGGTGAAACTGATCGTGTTTGACAAACAAAAAACACTAAAAACCAAAAAAAACAGCACAAACACACAACATCCAATAAAAAAAGCAGCCGTCTGCGGCGCCATCGAGGTTTTAGTTACAGTTCGATTTACTGACAGATAACTTAAAACCCCATGTTATGGACCATCTTTCCACCTCTGTTATTGCTTTTTGAAGAACTCATGTTATATTATCTATATTTCTTCCCCTTTTCCCTAATGTACCATCATCTGCATATAAAGCAGCTCCATTTCCTAAATGTATTCCATTAAAGGGGTCATATGATGCGATTTCAATTTTTCCTTTCTCTTTGGAGTGTTACAAGCTCTTGGTGAATAAAGAAGATCTGTAAATTTGCAAAGACTACAGTCTCAAATCCAAAGAGATATTCTTTATAAAAGTTAAGAGTCAACCACACCCCCTAAAACAGCTCGTTCTAACATGCCCCCACATCTCTACATCACTATGTGGGAAGATTTGCATAACACCGCCCAAATGTTCATGCAAAGAAAGAAGGCGTAATGTTTATTCTCTCTGTTGCCGCTGCTGCCATGTTGTGGAGACACTGTGTTGAAGTAAAACTTTGTTTGCCCTTGCAAAAGAGGACATGACTAGAAATCAGTGGATAAGTTGTATTTCAACACTGTTCCAGAAAAGTCCAGCAGAGATATTCAGATGTGTGCTGTGCATTTTATGGAGGATGAGGACTGTTTCCTGAACCAGTAGCCTGCAATGCGTCTGTGGCACAATGGCTGTTTCTATTAAGTTGGGCAGTTCAAACTTTGCAAGGACAGTCTGGTGCTTCTGAGTAAATTTTTTATATTTAAATAATTTGCCAATGATGATTCAAATGCGAGTTTTGAGCAGTAGAGTAGGCTTGTTGTTTCTTAGATCACAAATGCAGACATGGTTTTCTGGTTACGCAGCGCGATACGCAATGCAACGCGTAAAATAGAACAGTATAACACATTATAATCCGTAATTATGTCCCCACTGGATGCAACAAATGCCTCGTTTGTAATGGGTTTTATTGGTTTTGTCTCATCTATTCGGTTTATAAACGTGCCTTATACTCCCTCTGATGAAAAATAAACCAATATCCCGAGGTATTCATTTACTCCTAACAGTACATTGACTGAACTGCTAAAAGAGAACCGATGATGGGATGTGCACAAGCAGAGCAGCTGGACTGAGTCTTGTGCTGTTTGCCTGGGAGACGGCATCACAGTATGTTAAGGATAGTGTTGTTTTTGGCGACCTGTTTTAATTTTAGTTTTAGTCTAGTCTTTGTGTGAAGCTGTCATTTTAGTTTTTATTAGTTTTAGTCACGTTCATACTCTTTTTAGTCTAGTCAAGTTTCAGTCAACTAAAAGTCTGAGCATTTTAGTCTCATTTTAGTCAGAATTATCCATGACTATTTTAGTCTAGTTTTAGTCAACGAAAACTGATGACATTTAGTCTAGTTTTAGTCAATGAAAATTGTATTTTAGTCTCTTTTTAGTAATGCAATTCTGTTTAACCCAGTGTATAGTACAAGTACCTAGCAGTATAGATGAAACCAAAATTTTCTTTTAGCCAAACCCATTTCAAACAAGGTTATCTTATTATATAATTGTTACCTTATAGACTGAAGAATACATCCATTCCAGACATGGAAGATGCTCTGATTTGAATTTACAACATTCATTTTACCAACCAAACATGTTAGAAGTACACACACACAAATTTTAATAAAATAAATAAAAACAGGGGTGTAACATTTCCATCACACGCTTGAGGCATTAGGCCAATTACAACGCACTGAATAACTGGCCAACCAGAGCACACCTTGCTTTTCAGACTGATGAGCTTTGTAAAAAACGACTCATTTCAGAAAGGCGGGGCATAGAGGAGAAACTATAATGTACATTATATGGAAAATAATGTGTTTTTTGAACCTTAAACCGCATATACACATTGCATTACACCAAATGCACAAGATAATGTTTTTAGCAGCATCATATGACCCCTTTAAAAATTGTCATTAATCATAATGTTGAATAGAGTTGGACTAATTACTCTACCTTGCGGTAATCCACACTCTATATTGTATGATTCTGACACTTCATTTCCCACCTTAACTTTAAATGATCTTTCAGTAAAAAAACTGTTGTATCCAGTTAAACATCATTCCTTGTATCCCCATTTTTTGTAACTTGAATACTACTCCCTCTACTACTACACCTGTGTTTATATTAGAGGAGGTGTCCGGCTTAGAGCCCCTAGAGGATGGTAGTAGAACTGCAACCCACTCTAATGCATGGTGAAATAACTATGGGCTGTTACAACCAGGGGGGCAGGGTTTCATATTTTATTGAAGCATCCCTGGGCGCCGCCATTGGCTAGCGGACCCCCACCTGCTATTAGCATTCCATTGACTCCTATTTATTTTGGCGTCAATTTGACAGCGAATAACTTTACATCTGAGGCGTTTAAAGACTCCATTTGTCCATTCATTATTTCTAAAGAAACACGAAAATGTATAAAAGGCCCCATTACCTTGTATCTTACGTTATGGCTCAGTAGAAGCAGTTTTTGTAAAAATAGGCTAACGATTGCGTCATAACCTGCGACTCTATGTCGCACAGTAGAGAAATTACCGTATGGACAGGAGGAGAAGCTCGCAGACAATCTTTTACTGTCTATGAGGCAATCGGGGGGACGTGGAGGCATGAAGTCAAGGGAGAAGCCCATAGAGAGTCCATAAAAGCAACTGGACAAAATTATTCAACAACGTCTGCAAGATTTGGTGGGTGATTCAGATTTCTCTTGGCACAGCGATTAGAAGACTTACAATTGTCAGACAGGTTGCTCATTTACATGACATTTACGTCATCAAGCTGAGTTTGAGTCTGCGCAGTACGCTCGACCCCCAGGAAGTGCATGCTTCTAATTGACTTCACTTGTCTCCGTTGAATCCAACAGGGTCGCTGTGTCCATTTCTTTTACTGTCTATGGTTACAACACCGAGATCGGTATCTCATGGTAAAGGCGAAATGCCTCTGCGAATATTGTATTATCAAACATCAGCAGACATTCATTATATAATAGTGCTACATAGTGTGTAATTTATAAGCCTATCTAAATATGGTTGGAAAATGAGGTAGCAAGTAAGGTAATGTTAAAGGTTAGTAACGTAAAAGCACACAAACAGTAGCATGTTTACCTACCAAGCAAAACACACAATTGTGTGGGACCCCATGGTTTGGGTATGATGCGTCTTTTTTTGCAATTGGCAATTACCTGTCATTTTTCTCCTCACCTCACAAGGTCTGCCGGGTTGTGTGGGGGGTTGACAGACATTTTCAGGTTTCTCCAGAAATATTTGATTGGGTTCAAGCTAGGACTGTGCGATTAATTGAAATCGTAATAAAATCACGATTTGAGCGTGCGCGATTTCTAAATCGCTTTATAGCACGATTTTCTGCGGGCCCGACCTCCCGCAGTATGCTATCCGATCCAATCAGAATGCACTCCGGACGAAACCACATTCAAGCTGAGAAAGATTCACTGAATTCATTAAAAACCATAAAGCATGTCTGTGTAAGCGGAGAGATTCGTGCTTGAGCTTTATTTTAATGTGCATTCACATTACAATAATGTGCTCTCGCTGCTGCTTCCGCACCGCATACACATACTGTATACGGACTGCAAACGGAGTACGTGTAAACCTTGGGCAATAAATATATTTCAGAAAAAAAAGCCCTGGACACTGGATTTATTTTATTTTATTTATTTATTAAAAAAAAAAAAAAAAAACCCATGACACTAGATTTATTTTATTTTATTTATTTATTCTTTTGCCGTATGTCTAGACATTTTGTTTGACATCTTTACTTAGTGATTATTTTGACTTATGTCTGTTCTAGAGGCATGTTACAACATTTTGATAAAGCTCTCATTGGTTTTCTTTTGGAACTATGTTTCAAATTTATACTGAATGCATTTATGACTGTAAAGCATGTCTGTGTGTGTCAAGATCGTGATTAACCCCTTACCAGTCACCCCCCATTTTCAGCATACAGACAGAAATGACATACCCAAAATAAAAAGGTTGCTGCTCATGATTCTTTCTGATTAGATACATACATTTTCATTCTCGGGTAAACTAACGCTTTAATTGCTTGCGACGCAACCAGCCAGCCTTTATTGAACATGAATAATAATATTAACAACGTATTATTGTAACAACTCGAGATTAACATCAAGCTATGTAACATCAACATTCAATAGCAATTGTCTGAAAAAATGCACTTAATGCAGAAAAGGCTAAACCAGATCTACTTAACCTAGGCATATTGTCACTCTCACTACTGCACTATAGTGCTGCTTACTTATATTGCTGTTTTTCGAGCCTTAGCAAGCACAAATTCTTTGATCGTGTCAGTGAAGTCAAGGCTGCGCAGCAGCTCATGCTCATAAGTGCCAGCATGCTTAGCCTTTCCTGCCCCATCGAGGAGAAGGGTCTGAGGACCGCAGCTCTCCTTTGACTATTCCCAACTTTGAGAAGCTCCCTTCGCCGGAGGTATTGGACACCATCATGCACAGAGATATTGCACAACCCAATTTTGACATTGTAATGATAACAACTGAAGGCGAGCGTAGTGAGAACCCAAGAGCAGTTTATTTATAAGTGATTTAAACATCCAAACATAATCCAAACAAGAAACAAAGACTTGACTGGACTTGACTTGACATCAACAGACTTGACTTGATGAGGTATGAAACAAACTTGACATGAGTAGACTTGACTTGACATGAACAGACTAGACGAACCGACAGCAGGTTACAACATTAAAACACAACAAAAGACAATGACAAAGACATGGCTACTTATACCAGACAATGAGGGTCACATGACATGAACAAACCAATGGGAAACAAGACAACCAATCAGAACATGACACAATGAACAAGAGAACCAATCAGAGCATAACACACAGGCAAGGGAATCTCATGACAAGACAATAACCAATGAGAACATGACACATACACAAGGCAGAGATACATGAGGAAAGGGAAGCATGACACTAGCAGCAGGAATCAAACTACAAAATAAAAGACATTAAAACAAGAACATGAAACAAAAACAGACATTACAGATGTTTGGAAATGTATGAGAAAGATTCAATGATGACTAAAGCTTGTACGTGGTAAGCTCTGCTGATTCGTTCACAGTCATCGGTTCCTGAGTGCGCATAAATGCAGCAAACTGTATCAGCTCAGCGCACTGGTCTGTCTCACCACCAGTGTGACTTCCAAGAAGTATGAACTCAATTTTGGAATTTTCGACAAAAGCTTCATTGCATCCATAGCAAGCGTGTGCAAACAGTATAAAAGATATCACAAAGTGACTAAGTAAACTGCTTAACGTAAAATTTATAGCATTAACTTGAAATCTTCGGTTAACAATAAACACAACGACGTTATAGTTATGTCAGTAATGTCACAGTGCAAAGAATATAGAATAATAGTAACTGTATAAGTAAAGATGTGTATAGGTGTCTGAAAGTCGGACTCCAAATTTCATTGTAAGAATTATTTTGAGGTTAATATAGCAAAGGAAAACTGTTCATCTTCCGGAAAATTCAGTCTGTTTTCATCTGGGCCTATTTCAGGAATGGGCCTAAGGCTACAACATCAATAGCACCCACCTTAATCCGGCCCTGCCTATTAGTGATGCGCGGGTTGTCTCATAACCCGCGGACCCTGCGGGTAACCCGCAGGTCGGGTTGGGGCGGGTCATTAAAAACAAAACAAAAAAAATACATGTTTGTTGCGTGCAATTCCCTATAGCCTGTATTAAATATTTGGAATATATATTTTTTATATATTTTATTAGGTCCTTTATAAGGTAACAATACGAAGGTCTACGTAGAAACGTAACTTGCGTGATGTCCCCGATGTGTGGGTCATCTCTTAGCCCGCGGACCCCGCGGGTCTGGTCGGGGCGGGTAAAGAAATTTTACTTTATTTGCGGGGCAGCCTGGGTCGGGCCAAATAATTTCATAAAAGCGGCACCCGCGGGTTGGAAAAAAATTCGACCAGGGCATCACTACTGTTGGTGTAAAAAAAAAAAAAAAAAAAAAAAACGAGCTGCATTTATCCGCCATGTTAATCAGTAATTTTACACATTATAAAAACATGCACTTAATTTGCTTGGAAAATACTTGCGAATACGGCAGCCATAAAAAAAAAAAAAAAAAGAAGAAAAGTACAGTAACCCAGCCTAATAATAATTTGTCTATATTAAAAGTATTGCTTTTAACAGACCTGTGTGTTTTGTATCACCAGTGCAGTGTCTGTTCTCGGAGCATATAAGCCCTGCCTGCATGAGGCACGCTGCTTCAGGCTCGTGCTGTAGTTATTAAAGGTTTATTCATTCTGAACATGCCGCGTGTCCTTATTGCGCCAAATGAGACACTGCACCCCCTTAGGTCCGCAGCAACACACCCGCCACGCATGAAGTTGATTGGATGAACTGTTCTCGATATAATAAAAATGCAAACAGACAGACAGACACAGAGATTCCTGCCTTTATTAGAGAGAAGAATATGTTCAGCCCCTCCCTCCGAATATTCGGTGTTGATTACTATCGAAGCTCAAAAAATGGTATTCGGATCAGCCCTAGTTCAAGCCCAGGCTCTGGCTGGCCCACTCAAGAACATTCACATAGTTTTCCATAAGCCAGTCTTGTTATGTGCTTAGTGTCATTGTCCTTTTGAAAGGTGAATATTCTGCCCAGTAAAATAATAAATGATTAAGGGAGCAAGTAAATAATGATACAATTTGAGTTTTTGGGTAAACTATAAAATGTGGATTCATTCAGAAATTAATCACCGCTTTGTGTGACTCAGAGACTCACAACAATTGTGCTGTGGCTTTACACATAATATTTTCATTTTTGACTGAGCAAAACAGACTCAAAATACAATCACACAAATACAATCAGTCTGAAATACAACACAATATTAACTTATTGAACTGTTGTGTAAAATCAGTATCAATAAATCAATATCGCACTTATATTCTTGAAAAAAAAACAGCACTCGTATTACACTTGCTGCTCATGTGATGTTGCTTAAATACATAATTTAAAATAAATATGAGGCCAAACATTTTTTTTGGTGCCACCACAGGCATATGATGAAATTAAGTTTGCTAAAGTTAAAAGATTTTACTAATAGAATAGCCAATCTCTGTGTAGAACTAACAATAATGCTGCCATCTTTCTGAAATCATTTTTACCTCACTGTAATTTGGTTCCAAATCTCAGGTCAAAGCTGTCATTTGATCACTCTCTACAAAATTGTTGATTACTTATTAAATGTCATTGGTGTGTATTTACTTTGTCATTTTAATAAGTTTTGACTTATATATATATATATATATAAGTCAATCATTTACATAAACGTTTGAGCATTTATCAAGCAGAATTTTCAAGTTTGTTGGAACATAAATGTAAACTTAAATACACATTTAAATAAAAGAAATAAAATTTTATAAATAAAAATCAATTAAACTGAAAAATATAAAAAATAGAATATTTAAAAAATAAATAATAGTAGTGCTGCAAACACACTAGCAAACAGCAACATTTGTGTTTGGTATAAATGACACAGAAAATCTAAAGTGCATTCTAACTTCAAACTTACATCGCAGTCTGTTCATTATTAAGATTAAGTACAGTCAACCAAACATATAAAAGGTTACACTGGTCAGTTTAAACAGACCGTAGTATACTGGTCCACTCTGCTGTTATGCCAAGGACGTTTTTGCTCATGTGAAGAGGCTGATCTTTTCCGTCTAGTTTACATTAAAAAAATAAAAAATATTATAGTTTAAAATTCAGATACATTGCGAATATGGAAACATTTGGATATGTGCAGAACGAGACGTGAGCAACAACCTCCAAATACATCTAGCCAAACCCGCGCTCGCTCGTCCTCGTCTGCACGCACGCATGCATGCACTGTCACGATCTAATGCACTGTAAATTCAGGATTTTTTTAAAACAAATAGGCCTACCGGAATGCAAAAATTTAAAATCAAACATTTTGCAGAACAGGATCAAATAAAGTACTGGTCATTAATACTCGCATAAAATGTTTAATGTGAAAAAAGCGGTTCAATGACTGCGCAGCACAGTCACGAGCGCCACAGTTAGCCTACGTTTGGGATAATTTTATTTTTAATACTATAGTGTCATTTGAAAACATTGCAGCTGCGTTTCAAAATACAACAACGAGCACCACGAAACCTTTTAAAGAGGCGCATTCATCGATCTCCTTGACGGGAAACAGTCAACCAAGTAAAATGATCTCAAATGTACAGCGCGCTCCCTTCATTTTATCAAATGATCATAATCATATATTCATTTTACAGTCCTGCTACTAACATTTTATTCAGACTAAAACCCCTTTAATTCGGGTGAGAAAGCTTTTTTTCCGAGTGGCTTTTGCACATAATAATAATTCCGCTGCAGACGCATTTTGCAGCATTAAGCTTATTCATTGATTGTTAATTTAAACGGAAATGATTAAATATTGACATCCCTAAATGCAAATGAGTTGGATGGAAACCTGGCTATTGTCTGCATCAAAACATGCTTCCGAACAAATGTCATTCACCGTTCTGGACTGCTCCAGGTCAGCTTTCTCTCCGAGCACGGTGCTGTCTGTGAGCGGGGCGGAGTAACGTAGCCCTCAATTACGCTGCAGTGTTTGTGAGAGCTGCCACCTACTCCACCTCATTTACAGAGTGAAATTCTCTGACTACCTTTATCTCCCAGGACTGTTGTTGAATCTTCCAAAAGTTTTGGCTTGGGGTCCTTCACATGCGGCAGCAGCACTTTCCACCGCACCAATAACACGGGGCTGCCCGCCGACGTGCCTGAATTTAAATCGGCGCTACTAAACACGGATATCGGCCGATGCCGATATATTAAAAAATGACAAATATCGGCCCGATATATCGGCCGACCGATATATCGGTCGACCTCTACACCTAGGTATTGTCAACTGGCTATAATTTTGAGAATGCAGTGGATGTGAAGGACTATAATATCATCATAATCTATGACAAAAATGCTATTATAAACTAGGTTAGTGGATAATTTAGCAGCAAATGATATTCTAGAAAAATTATGAGTGCACAATTTTATAAAATCTAAACATTTAGTGAAATAGCATTAGTGGGGAACAAATAAAAGTGAATAGGTGTAGGACAAAATCTGGTAAAATGCTACACATTGCTCTTCATACTGTTAAAGTAATAAGTTACATTTACTCACGTTACTGTAATTTTGTAGCTTTTTTGTGTACTACTTTTTAAAGTATTTTTTTTTTAAATCTGTAATTTTTACTTAAGTATATTTTGTTTAAAGTATTGTACTTTGCTACATTTTAAAACACATTACTTACTGAATAGAAAAAAAAAATCACTCCCTGGAAACTACTGCAATGAATAATGGGCAGGAGAGCAAACTGGCACTAAAATCACAAGTAAGATGCAGACGGATAAGACAGGCGTTAGTGGTGCAGACCCATTTGAAAATTAAACCCCGTCATATTCTGCTGAAGTTGTACTCGAGGGAAATGAAGTAAACCACTGCCCACATTTATTGTCTATTATGCAGTCTAAGCTTTGCCTAGGGAGACCAAACTAACAGCTTATAAAATCTAGAAATCAACCCTTCGCAGGCATGTAGAGGTAAGCTAAATACTTGCATTATTGCATTGATGGTTAAAATGAAGCTTTGACAGTTTAGCAAAAGGTTTTGCACAAATTAGCCAAAAAGATAGTGGTGCAGTGTGTGTGATATATATATCTTCTGCGATAATATCATAATTGTTGTTTTAACGATGTGCGATTTGACATTATCAGTATTTTGCCACAAACCAAACAAAACACTCCTACAGAGTACCGTGAAGTCTAGTAGATTAGAATAGTGCGTGCGCACATTTAGAGTGAGTTCTTTCACTGCGGGATTAAGTCTGTTAAAATGCATTTAGAATGATCACAAAAAATTGAAGATATAGAGGCAGAAAATGTATATATTTATATAATTTTATGTAGTAAATCAATATTACACGAAGAGTGAAGATTTTTCCTACAAAACTCAGAATGATGACATATAGATTTTTTTTTTACAACAGTTCAATAAACAAGAAGTTAATTAAGAGACTTTTACATTTATGCATTTAGCAGATGCTTTTATCCAAAGCGAATTACAGTGCATTCAGGCTATACATATTTTTGTCAGTATGTGTGCTCCCTGGGAATTGAATCCACGACCTTTTGCGCTGCTAACGCAATGCTCTACCACTGAGCCACAGGAACACAAACAAATTTTCTAGAGTATTTTTTTAGTTTTAGACACCATATTGCCTGTTTTTGCTCTATTTCAAAAACAAAAATAATTCCGAACACAGCCACCATACAGTAGCACAGTTTTGCATCTTTGAGCAATGACTGTTTCGTTCCTAAATGAGTCAACCTTTGAATGATTCAGTTCAATTGCAACGACTCGCTTATTAACAGTGACTTGCTGCCACCTGCTGGCGGTTTTAATTTCACATTTTTCACAGTGTTGACAGAACCTAGGCTAATGTGGTCACACTTCTTTGTTCTCTTAGGACTCTAGCTGCTCCATTTTGGACCAGCAGAGTTTAAGCTTGCAGACATCACCCAGAAATTAATTATAATAGTCTAGCCTTTAGGTCATAAATGCATGAATTAACTTTTCTGTTTTTGATTTTGAGATAATAGAGATCTCATTAAATATTTATAATGTAACTGCCTTATTGCAATGTAATGTAGCACTTTTGTTTAGAAAATGTTGCTGTAACTTATTGCTGAAATTATTCTTATTTCAACAGATCGGTCTGTCCGAGCGCTCACCAGAGGACAAGTGGAGGTCTGTATCTTTCTTTATTATGAATTTAAAGGATTTCACCCCACCAGTTTAGCAAAAAAAAAAAAATAAATATATATATATATATATATATATATATATATATATCTATGAAGAGTTCAGATGCAAACGCCTCTAAGTACATCTGATGTTTTTCTTTAAAATTATCATTTCTTTCTGGCTACTATGCATAGGTTTCTAGTCTTCTGAATGGGTTGAGGCTGGGATTTAGCGTATTTGAAGTGAAAGTACTTGATGAACATGTGCTATGTGTGGAGAGCATTCACTCAGTATCGTTGTCTCATTTTTGACCAAGATGGCTTTAGGAGGCTTTTGCATTGGAACTTTTCATATATAATATATACAAATATACATAAGCTTTAGTGAAACAGAAAGTAAAGTAATGTGACACGTGGCCAAGTATGGTGACCCATATTCGGAATTAGTGCTCTGCATTTATCCCATCCAAAATGCAGATACACACACACCGTGAACACACACCCGGAGCAGTGGGCAGCCATTTTTTGTTGCGGCGCCTGGGGAGCAGTTGGGGGTTCAGTGCCTTGCTCAAGGGCACCTCATTCATGGTATTGAAGGTTGGAGAGAGCGCTGTACATTCACTCTCCCCACCTACAATCCCTGCCGGTACGAGTCTCGAACCCGCAACCTTTGGGTTACAAGTCTGACTCTCTAACCATTAGGCCACACCTTCCCCAAACACGACTTTACAGATCTTTATTAGGAAATGTTTGAACAATATTTTTCATATCGTTCAAAGAACCATAAACATTTTAGCACATGCACCTTAGAGCTGGGTGTGATATGGCCTAAAATCAAAACCTCGATTAATTGAACACTTTACCTCGATTACAATTATTACAAAAATAATACAACTATTATTTTAGTTATTTATTTTTACATTTTTAACATTTTTTTTGCCCGCATACGAGACTCGTATGTTAACTTTTTTTGCACATAGCACTGGTGCTACAGAAGTTGAAAGTTGTAGCACAGGCCAAACAGTTGTAGCACAAGTATAAAACGTCTGTTATCATTTCTGAAAACAAGTAATGGAGTTAATCACTTAAAGGGGTGGTTGATCAGCTTTTCTCGAAAGCTTGATTGTGTTTATGGGGTGCAGTGTAACGTGTTCATGCTTGATTTATTTATTTTTTTAAAAATAAATTTTAAAGCATCATTTTAACATATTTTAACTTTATTTTACACAGCTGTTTCCATTCTCATCAAAACTGTCTATTGAGTTCCTGGTTATATTCACATTGTCTGAAAATGTCACGCCCCCTTACCATTATGGGTACTTGCGTGTTCCCGGAGGCAGGGTTTATGTAAACATTGGGGTTAGTGATGTCACAAACCCAGGAAGCAGCTTATTGTAGTCCCTATCAGCCATTTTTTGTAGTCCTGAAACAGTGATTTCTTCAATAGAAAATATCTCCCTTTGCACTGAACTTTGAGCATCGTAACTCTAACAGCAACATTACACACTAACTAAAGTTCAAAACGTGAAATCATAATCAACCATCCTTTTAAACAGGCATTGATGATCCATAGCACAAAAAATACAAACCATCACAAAAATTGTTTTTAGACGAAATTTTTCTTTTGCTAAAAATGGAAGAGTGCAGAAACATAACACTACTTACACCTCAACATTAGACATCAAAGTAGAACAGATCTGTGGGTAGACATCACTAAATAAAAACTCTAAATAAAACACTAAATTTGCAAACTAGCAAACTAACCTATACTAGGGCTATCGAGACAACCGCAATATCGCAATACTGTACAATTGATGAGCAAACTGCAGAGGAATGCAAGAACCGCAGCAACCGCAAGTTTTGCATGTTTTCTTTTTTCATAGGGTTATGCCCTTCTCGTTTTACACTTAGTGCATGTGTACTAAATATTAAATAAGTTAGCCCTACCAATTAGCCCTTTAATGCCCTACCGTACTGCAACGCATCAAAGCAGTCAATACAACACAGTCAAGAATAACTTCGAGGTTACCACAGTTTAGCAAACTGTGTAGCTTTGACTCTTGCTGCTGACTTGAATGATGATGCTTCCTGTTTGTCAGTTGATGGCCTTTCATTTTTAACCAGAAATGTGCACGCTGCTTTTCTGATGTTCACCGAAGTTTTCCGTGTCTCTTTCCCGTGTCACTTGAAATGTGTCTTTTGAATTGTTGTTACCGATGGCGAGACACGTGAGGAAAATATAATTAAGTCGCATACCATTCATTGCTGAACTTTCTACCGTCTGTTACTGGAAATTAAATTAAATTACTGGTTGAAATATCCCAATCTCAATAAAGTTTACACCCACTTTTGGTCCGTGAATTAGATCTAGTTTGGGTCACTGTTGAGGTTTGGCCAGGACCGGTTCCAGAATTAAATAACTGAGGCTGCTTTAACATATATTTTATGTTCAGTGCTAGGGGTGCTCTGATCAGGATTTTTGAGGCCAGTCACTGATAGCTGACCACAGAAAGCAGTATCTGCCGATCCGATCACCGATACCGATCTTTTTAAAGCCTTCTTTTTATCATGTAGAATTATTTATAGTGATGATCCAATCAAGATTTTTAGACATTTATTTAGGGTATGAATTTCATTTTTGAAAATTAATTCTTCTCTTAGGTGACTTGTGGGAGGATTTTTAAATTTTTTTCATTTTCGAGGTGGAAGGGGCCATTTTTTCAATAATATATATTTATCTAGTTTTTACAATCGTGTAATTGTTGCATAATATCTTACGCAACACAAACCTGATTTTGTGAGCTGTATGTGAGGTTCACACATACTCTGTTTGCAGTGCGTATTGTATGTAGTCCATGTGTGGTACAGAAGCAGCAAGGACTGTGCTTTCACACAGTAGTCTGCTCCTGATCTGTGGCTGTTTACCACAAACACAACATTTATCCATTATTTTGATTTTAAATCCAAACATGGTTACTTAAAATGCTTTTTAAACATTGTGATTCTTTTTTTACACAGTACAGTAATACAAACTTTCATCAATTATTCAGTGCTTTTTACTTTTGCATTTACTTTTAGATTTAAATATTAAGTTGCTAAAGCAAAAAAAATTAACTACTTTTCTTGTTATTGCAAACATTCTAAATTAAAACGTACCATTGACAGAAACAGTCAGCTCTACTGCCTTTTCTTTTGCATTTAAATCTTACTTATTACAAGCAATCCTGCGATTCATAAAGAACTTTAATTAATAATTTTAAGAACCTTAAAATGATTGCCTTGTTTATCTAAAAGTGCTCTTTTACTTTAAACCTAGCCAAAAAAACATAGCCTATGTGTTGGCTGTGTAACACAGTAGACTTTAATTATATGCATTTATGGTGTAATTACTAAATTTTTGTGTCAATGCATGTTCATATTTACTGCAAAGAATGCGCTGTTACTTTAATTCAGCGCGTGCACTGCTGCAGACGCACCGCTTCTAAACGCACTGTCAGACCACAACCGTGTGTTCAGTGTGAACGCTTCAATCCGTTAACATAAGCGTGGAAAGAATATGCATACGCATATAACATATGCACTGCAAACGGAGTAATGTGAACCTGGCATTATTATGTGTGTGCACTGCAATTGTGCATGAGTGCATGGTCTTCAGGAAAGTGCGTGAGCGTTGAATGGTTTAAACACAAGAATTAAAAAGAAAAAATGCCGTTTATAAACTTTAGTGACGATGCAACACTGCCTCGATAGTGCAAGTGGCAATTCCTGTGTTGACTGTGCAGCTCACTTATAGTGCAGACGTGATGTGATTCGAAGCCATTTGCATTTTGAGGGAGAAAGAGCACACGGTGATTCATTCACGCTGTTTGTGAAATTATGTCTCACAGAAACTTTTTCAAATTACTTTATTAGTTATTTAATGCAGAAATATGAATTGTACCTCACCTAGAGCATTATAATTATTTTCAACTGTGCCGGACAGAGACTGAGATGGTGCCACTGCATGTCATGCCAAACCTCTCACAGTAGGTGCGTCATCAGCTTGAGATCGACCTTTTTAGAGACCGCCAATCAGTCATGCCAAAGCGATTATCGGCCGATTGTGATCGGTAGCCGATCAATCGGAGCACTCCTATTCAGTGCCAATCACTGCTATTTCGAGAGTGAATCCCGCATAAATATGCGGATGTCATTCCCGAAACTTTGCAGGGTGTATGTATCTGAAAAACAAAAGTTTTATACAAATTCTGAATGGATTATACCTTAGAAAGTATTTTCAATATAATCAATGAATTTCTTATTTACATCATGCGCACACTTTGTTCTCCACAAAAACATCATCACCTAGCCATCAGAGCTCTCTAAACTGCAAAATGAATCTCTTATTTACATCACGTCTGCACTTAGTCATGAGATGATTCGTGAGCGTGAGTCAGCGGTGAGTGAATTCTGACAAAACGTTTCTGATTGGACATTGCATTCAAGAAATCAACAGATATGTCTGTCACCTTTATTTATATATTTCTTTTAACAATACAGATTGTTTCAAAGCATTTTTACAGTATTAAATAGGAAAATAGTGCGTCAATAATGCAAAATGACAATAGTAAAGACTCAATTTTCAGTTAAAGGCAGTTCATCATTGAATTCAGTGATGTCATCATCCAGCTCTTCTTAATCTTAATCCTTTCCTGTCTCATAAGGCCGATTCAGTTCAGTTTAAATAGTATCTGTGCAATCAAGTCGAAGAAATCGCTGGATATTAACCCTTATGTGTTGTTGGGGACGTTTTCGTCCACTAGGGGGTAAAGTTGAGTCTTATTTTGGCCACAACTTTCTCTGTGTTTCAGCTAATGGAATGATTTTTGGTGACAAATCTTATTTTGACACATATTTTGGGAAAATGCTTTGAAAATTTTCAAAAACTTAACAATAAATCTGTGGGCAAATTCACTACCCTTTCGTTATGTTCGTGGATGAAAACATCCACTAAATTAAACTGCTGTAAAAAATGTATCAGATAAATATTTTTTTCTAATTTTTTTGGCATAAATCTATTAATAAAACCTCAGTCCTGATCAAAACTACCAAATGTTTAAAAAAAAAATCCAAATTTTAACTCTTTAATTACCAACTTCATAAATGATGTCACTGATTTGGGGAAAAAAACACACAAAATGACATATTTTCAATATAAAAAGTGATTGTGGACTGGATATTTTTTTACCTTTTAGCACAGTCTTGGACATGTCAAAGATTAGTAACAACTTTGGCTTTGATGCATTGTTAGTTTTTGTGCAGCATTAGATTTAAATTTTTTCTCCCTAATTTGTTGTTCGTGGCTGTTTTTGCCCCATTGACTTCCATTATAACAAAATTTTTTGATTGCAAAGCCATGACACCATATAATCATGCATTCTTGATTGTTTGTGGTTTTCCCTTTTGGTAAGAGGTAAAATTTGTTATTTTTACAGTTGATCACTAGGTGGGACCATTAACCCTTTAGATAGGCCTGTGCAAAAAAAGGCTTAGTTTCTGGCTTGTATATGGAGTTATATGGAGTATAACAACAAATTATAGTGTGTGTGTGTGTGTGTGTGTGTGTGTGAGAGAGAGAGAGAGAGAGAGAGCGAAAGAGAGAGTGTAAGAGAGACCTTTGTGCACTTACCTTGATGTACCTGAAAAAATCTAAATATGCAACTCAGCTCTCAGAACTACATGGAGTAAACAATAAAAAAAAGAAGTGTGTTTATGCCTGCTGCCTTTTGATGGTGAAAAGTACGGATGGCCTATGTGTGAAATGCTTGTCTTTCTTTTCTAATCATTTCTAAAACTTTGGTACAAGTCAAGCCCTTTCTCGTGTTGCTTGCTGCTCTTCTCAACATTAAATGACCAGCAGGATGGCATGCAAGTGTTTAAATCCACGTACTTTGCTTTTGTTTAGTCTGTACTTATCACCACCATTAAAAGGCAGCAGGTGCATAATTACACTTTTGTTTACTCCATGTAGTTCTGAGAGAGAGGTGTACATTTTGATTTTCTCAAATACATCAAGGTTAGAGCGCAAAGGTCTCTCTCACACTCTCTCTCTCTCTCTCTCACACACACACACACAAACACTATAATTTGCTGTTATACTCCATATAACTCCATATACAAGTCAGAAACTAAGCTTTTTTTGCACAGGCCTATCTAAAGGGTTTATGGTCCCACCTAGTGATCAACTGTAAAAAATAACAAATGTTACCTCTTCCCAACAGGGAAAACCACCAACAATCAAGAATCTCACACACACACAAACAATATAATTTGCTGTTATACTCCATATAACTCCATATACAAGCCAGAAACTAAGCCTTTTTTTGCATAGGCCTATCTAAAGGATTAATGGTCCCACCTAGTGATCAACTGTAAAAATAACAAATTTTACCTCTTACCAAAAGGGAAAACCACAAACAATCAAGAATGCATGATTATATGGTGTCATGGCTTTGCAATCAAAAAATGTCATTATAGTGGAAGTCAATGGGGCAAAAACAGCCACGAACAACAAATGAGGGAGAAAAAATTAAAATCTAATGCTGCACAAAAACTAACAATGCATCAAAGCCGAAGTTGTTACTAATCTTTGACATGCCCAAGACTGTGATAAAAGGTAAAAAAAAATCCAGTCCACAATCACTTTTTATATTGAAAATATGTCATTTTGTGTGTTTTTTTTTTTTCCCAAATCAGTGACATCATTTATGAACTTGGTAATTAAAGTTAAAATCTTGGATTTTTTTTAACCATTTGGTAGTTTTGATCAGGACTGAGGTTGATTAATAGATTTATGCAAAAAAAAAAAGAAAAAATTTTACAGCAGTTTAATTTAGTGGATGTTTTCATCCACGAACATAACAAAAGGGTAGTGAATTTGAACAATGCACAAGGGTTAAGTGTCCCCAACTAAGCAAGCCAGAGGCGACAGTGGCAAGGAACCAAAACTCCAATGGTGACAGAATGGAGAAAAAACCTTGGGAAAAACCAGGCTCAGTCGGGGGTCAGTTCTCTTCTGGCCAGATGAAACCAGCATTTCAGTTCCAGGCTGCAGAAAAGTCACATTGTGCAGAGGACTCCTCTTCACTGGGGATCTGTCTCTGGGGCTCATCTAGCTGTCCTGGTCTCTGCTGTCTATAAAAGACTGAAGTGTGATGATGAAATTTAGATGCTGCTTCGGGACCACCTGACCTGATAAACCTCTCGGGTACCAGAACCATTTATTGCCTTGAGCAAAGAACTGTTTTCATATTTTTACTTTATTTAATACTTGTATACAGTAGTTGTAGACTATTTGTACTGCTTCCTTACTAATTGTAATAAATAAACTGACTTGTATTTATACAACACAAGTCTCCCTCCCCTGGCATTGATATAAGTCTGTCGTTTTTTTTAAGTATGAACCCGATTTGACTTACTTTACCTCACCTGAGAATAAATAAAATTAGGTAGAAGGCGAAAGAAATTTAACACCATATAACATTATACATATATATTTAACAACACGTTAAGCCTTTTCCTTCCATAGAAAACCTTTATAAGAAAACGCTTAACGTGGCTTAATGTACTGATACATTAATGTTTTTGTTTTTTTCTTCTCCTGTGTTGTTGTCTCCGTGTACTGGAAGTTTATGTCACTAAAACAAATTCCTTGTATGCGCAAGCATACATGGCAATAAAGCTCTTACTGATTATGATTCTGATTCTGATATTAACAGACCAAACTCACTAAACATCATACTAATAAAGTATATTATCTACAAAAAAAATCATATGATCCTGAATATGAATGCAATGCGTTTAATAACACGTTAAGCCTTTTCCTTCCATTGAAAACCATCATAAGGCTTAACGTGTTATTAAACGACTTGCATTCATATACAGGATCATATAATTTTTTGTACATAGTATACTTTATTAGTATAATGTTAAGTGAGTTAGATTTTTTAAAATCATTGTCTTAGTAGCTTACATTAAGCCATGTTAAGCGTTTTTCACGTTAAGCATTTTAGAAAGTCCCGCTGTGAAGCAGGAGCAGCTGACAGAGGATTCCGCTTGGTCCTAAAAGCCTTCCTCAAATGCCTACGATCACAAATAACAATGATTTTCGCAAAAATAATGATTAATTCCTCAATTGATAATTTGTTATTATTTTGGTCTAGTGAAAATAATAATATGGGCTGCGAGAAAATAGTGAATAAAAAGAGAACGGCTGCTGTGAGTGCAGGCATGTTTCAACCCAGTAATATGACAACACACCATTCCTCACAGACAAAAAACAGACCGAATTCAGTTGGAGGGGTTTGGGGTAGTTCTGGATAGCTTGTGGGGGTCGAAATAAAGGTGTGAATTTCTTGCTCTTTCATATGGACTTCATATGGAGTGTCTTATGAGGGTTTCAAACTTGCAAAACAGGTTTTAGGACATTATGGTTTTAGAACAACTTTAAAGAAAGGTTTGATCCACTTCAAATGTTGACTACTGTGTAGCGCAATAAAGTTTATTAGTTATTATAATTTAATTTCAGAAAAATTTGCCTTAAGTCAAAAAAAAAAAAAATGCAAACTGTTGCGTTAATTTTATTTTGTTCTGTCCATACAATATTTTTTAGAGTGTGAAATATAAATTCTCACAGAATGTACCCTAATCATTACCAATATATTGAACCATCTCTTTGTTTTTCTAAATCCCAAACAGAGTCCAGACATCAGTAAAGTATCCGTCTATTAACATGTTTTATAGGCTATTTTAGATTTGGGAAATACACATGCGTTTACAGACGTGACAAAAAACACCAGAGTTTTTGGAGACATTATATTTTGTAGACTTTATGTGATTTAAAATGCACAATCCAGAAGAACAATATCTGCAGAGAAGGGTTGGCCATTCTCAAAACATAAAATATCAATTTTATTTCAATTTTCATTTTTGTGTTTCAGAGGAAAAATAAGTGTTAAAGTATCTCTCCATTACGGACCGTTCTGAAAGCAGAATTTATGCAAACGCGTATAAAATGCTTTAAAAACTTTTACAGAGATGTCTAGAGGGTATTTAATAGGTCTGCCCCCACGTAAGATTTTTCTAGTTACTATTCATTCATTTATCATTATTCAACTAATCGCAGGTTTATATTAAATTTACATCTATAATCCATAATAAGCCTTAATATATTCCGCGCTCAAGCACATGCATTAAGTTTGCCACAAAGCACAGGCAGAAGTTGCCTAATAATTGTGAAAAAGGAGACATTTTAATTATTTAATAATAAACAAATGTTTTCTTGTCGGCTGCAAGATGAAATTCACAGTGCTGACTCTCTCCACATGGACGCGCCTTTAGAGAGAAATGCAACCTTCACAGATTACATAATGCTTTCATTTTGAATTGATTCGTTTAAAAGTACACATTTCAGGCTTTCTGTAGATATATTTCTCATGTATGTGAGACACCCCAATTTTCAGTTATTTCATTATCAGGAAAAAATTCAAGTGATTGAGAGGGCGCCTCCTTGTCATGCATGCATGCGCATTAATAATTTTCACATAAACACTTGAATATGAATAATAATTCACGTTTTGCATATGCATTACAAAGTAAAATCATTTTTATTTACATGCAATTATCCAAAATAAAACCAAACAAGATTTGTAATGAAGATAAAATATGTTGACAAATAAGAATAAATGCTGTGCACTCAGATAAATCTCAACAAACATATCTTGCACTCTGATGTTTTACGGAACATAAAAAAAACATTAACATAAATTTATCCACAAATCAATTAAAAATTCTGAATCATGTTTCTAATTAAATGATATGAAAGCAAGTAAAGAAGGCTCCCTTTAAAATCACTGAAGTTGTCAATTAATGAAGCTCTTTTTTACATTATGTGCATTTCATTAATTGTAATAAGAGAACTTGAGTTTAAACGTGAGGACGTTTTATTAATCTGTCCATTCTTTAGAGTTTCAATGATTTAGCTAAATCGTGCAGGTTTAATTTATTCATTTCTTGTTTTAATTAGGTTTAAATAATGGGAGCGAAATTATACAGTGCCTCACGTTTTACTAAAATAAAGAAAATAATTTATAAAACACACAAGCCTAGCTCACTAAAATAGGCTACCACTTTTAATGCTCCGATGCAAAGTAAACCACAATTTCTTTTGAATAATATAACACATAATTCATATTATATAAATAATACTGCACACTATTTAAATGTGTCAAATCTAAAATATGGTGTAGAGAAATATAAGCACAGGCTCATAGGCTTGACATTTATCCTGCTTGAATTCGTTCTAAGAAACGCACATATCTTCATAAGGACTAAACTTTCATCTGTGAATATTAAATATTTAACTAGCCTACAGAGTTTTTCTTTCATTTTCTCTGACTGCAGCCATCAAATGTAACACATCGGTGAGGCAAAGCTGATGGCTATTTGGGAAAATGTGCTTTGATGCGCTTGTTTGATAACTTGTGGTTAAAGCGCCACTCAGTGGTCAAAAGCTGCAAATGCACTTTGCAGACGTGGCGGCACGTGCTGCGGTAGAACCATCATTTTGGATGGCCACCTACTGTACATACATACATATATGAATGAATAAATGAACGAATGAATAAATATTAGTGAGGTAATTTAACAGTTACTCTTCATTAAATTAAGCTTCACTACACTAAAGCTACAGCCCTATGAACTGTAGCAAGCTAAGCTACAGCAACATGGCAAAAGTAGTTTACTACATCCAAGCTATTTTTTTAAATTCATTTTTATATTGAACCAGCATCATAAGTCAATGCTTTCTCAGTGATCAATAAAACTGTCAGTCAAGCAGATAGATAGGCATAATAGCTTTGTTTAGTTGTTTATTCAACAACTGTTCCAAACTAATTTGGCAACAAAAATCAGTATCATGTACAGGGCCAGATTTAATTCATATTCCGACATAGGCGAAATAAATTTTTGCTGTCAGCCGGAAACCTCCTATTGGTAGTTTCTATAACAATTTATATAAATGGTAACAATTAACATTAAGGTTCATTAGTTAACATTAGTTAACTAGTGTAGTTAACATGGACAAAGAATGAACAATACTTCTGCAGCATTTATTAATTTTAATTTCAACATTTACTAATGCATTATTTAAATCAAAAGTTGTTTGTTAACATTAGTTAATGCACTATGAACTGTATTTTCAATAACATTAACAGATGAATAAATACTGTAATGTATTGTTCATTGTATGCTCATGTTAGGTAATACATTAGCTAACATTAATGAAATTGTATTGTATAGTGTTACCATATAGATGTATAGGCCTACAAATAACTTATGCTACATTTATTTGCATCGTTGCACGTGTCATTATATTATTTAAATTTCACCAAAATCAAGTTTAAATACAAAGTTTTTGACTAGCGAATGTTTTTCACCATCATTAACGCCACATCAAAGGCAGTACGGGCATCGCATTTACATTTTCATGGACTTGCAGGTTATACAGTCTTCTGTCGCTATGTGGGTGCTCAGTTCTTTTCTGTTATTTGGCCAAAGTAACATATTATAAAAGATTCAGCACTTCGCACAAGCTATTTGACTGTGACGTGACAACAAATGTTAAGACACTCTTCTCCCCTTCTCAAATACAAAAAAAAAAAAAACATTAGCCTTTATAAATATCGTGTTTCTTGAGTAAAGAAAACGATGTACTTATTCAATCAACAGTTCTTTTATTTACCTTTAGACTGCAAACAAGCTGAGATGCTCCAAACTGTGTGCCACACTTCATTCACGAGAGAAGCGGGGGGAATAATGAGGTTTGAGGAGCCAATGGAGTTACGAGGTTTAGTGGTGGTGGCATCACGTTCACTGGTCCAGGATCAGTGATGCTTAGCTGTTATATTTCTGATTTTAGATTGAGCTTCAGAAATGCTTTGGATAATGTAGCTTTTGTTGACGCTACTGCGCTACTTGATCAAAAAAAGAGCTTCGCTACTGAAAAAGCTATTTAAGAAAACAGCAATGCTACCACCACGCTACTGAGAAATGTAGTTAAGCTAGCAGTGTCACTACTTGTAGCAATGCTACTGCCCATCAATAGTTTGGAAACAATTTACAATAAGGTTTTATTAGTTAACATTAGTTAACTACTTTAGTTAACATGAACCAAGAATAAACAATAGCCTACTTCTACAGCATTTATTAATCTTAGCTAATAATCTTAGCCTCTCACGTGACTTTCCCCAATTCATTCTCAATTACAACCCAGGAAAGTAACGGCACACTATGGGGTCTCTGCTTAAAGTCTATGGACTGAAGGGAGGCAAACCTTCGCTGTAACTTTACCTGCGGGTGTCTCTGTTTGACAGTGTTACTTTAGAAAACGAATGACTTATACTTTTAATGGCATATTTAGTAATATTTGTGATTTATGTTACATCGATTAATAGCGATTATTTTCTTATCCAATTTTTTGAGGAGACACTGCCTCCTTTGCCTCCTCGGAGGAAACACCCCTGGTATATATAACACTATATATACTGTATATAGTGGTTCAACGATGATTTTTCCTAATAAGCGAGAGAATATATATGTGTGTGTATCTATCTATATATATATATATATTTATATATATATATATATATATATATATATATATATATATATATATATATATATATATATATATATTTATATCACCTTTATTTATATAGTGCTATTAACAATACAGATTGTGTCAAAGCACTTTACTGTATTAAATAGGAAAATAGTGTGTCAATAATGCAAAATGACAATAGTAAACACTTAATTTTCATTTAAAGGCAGCTCATCATTGAATTCAGTGATGTCATCCAGCTCAGTTCAGTTTAAATAGTATTTGTGCAATCAAGTCGGTGATATCGCTGGATATTAAGTGTCCTCAACTAAGCAAGCCAGAGGCAACAGCGGCAAGGAACCAAAACTCCATCGGTGACAGAATGAAGAAAAAACCTTGGGAGGAAACAGGCTCAGTCGGGGGGGCAGTTATCCTCTGGCCAGACGAAACCAGCAGTTCAATTCCAGGCAGCAGCAAAGTCGCATTGTGCAGAGGACTCGTCTGGTTCCTGTGGGCTTGTCCTGGTGGCTGTCTAGGAGACAAGGTCTTCAATGGGGATCTGTCTCTGGGGCTCATCTACTTGTCCTGGTCTCTGCTGACATTCAGGGCTGTCAAGGTCGTCTCTAGGTGCTGATCCATCATCTGGGCTGGATACGTACTGGATCAAGGTGACAGCAGTGACCATCTGATCTGGATACAGACTGGATCTGGTGGCTACGGTGACCTCGGAATAAGAAAGAAACAGACTAATATTAGCGTAGATGCCATTCTTCTAACAATGTGGCAAGTACATCGTGCGTTATTGGAAGTGTTCCCAGTTCCGGTTGGCCTAATATATGCAGCCTAAAATTTTTTTTAACAGATTTGAATGTTAGAAATATGTTAGTGTGTTATGTGTAAGCAAGTTTAAAGAGATGGGTCTTTAATCTAGATTTAAACTGACAGTGTGTGTCTGCCTCCCGAACAATGCTAGGTAGGTTATTCCAGAGTTTTGGCGCTAGATAGAAAAAGGATTTGCTGCCGCAGTTGATTTTGAAATTCTAGGTATTATCAAATTGGCAGAGTTTTGAGAATGCAGCGGACGTGGAGGACTATAATGCAATAAGAGCTCATTAAAATACTGAGGTGCTAAACCACTCAGGGCTTTATAGTTTATAGAGGATTTATAGGGCCTCTAGTTTTGTTTTCCTCCAGCTGCGCTTCATTTTTCGGGCTGCTCTCGTTAGGGTGTGAGTGTTCTCATTATACAACGGTATCAGACTGTTTTCCTTAATCTTCTTTAAGTGTAAAGGAGCAACTGTATCTAAAATGCTAGAAAAGAGAGAGTCCATAGTTTCTGTTACATCATCAAGTTGTTCTGAGCTATTGGATATGCTGAGGAATTGAGATAAATCAGGAAGATTACTTCCAAAGCAGTCTTTTGCGGTAAAAGTTATGGTTCTACCATACTTGTAACAAGGATTAGAAGTTACAGTTTTAGCTATATGAAGTTTGCACAATACTAAATAATGATCTGAGATATCATCGCTTTGCTGCATAATTTCAGCACCATCAACATCAATGTGACAATATTAAATCTAGAGTATGATTTCCACAGTGAGTAGGTCCTGACACGTGTTGTCTAACCCCAATAGAGTTCAAAATTTCTATGAATGCTGATCCCAATGCATCTTTTTCATTATCAACATGGATATTAAAATCACCAACAATTAAAACTTTATCTGCACCCAGCACTAACTCAGATAGAAAACCAGCAAATTCTTTAATAAATTCTGTATGGTGCCCTTGTGGCCTGTGCACAGTACCCAGTACAAACATCACAGGGGATTTATCATTAACATTTGTTTCTCTGGATAATGTTATATGAAGCACCATTACTTCAAACGAGTTATAACTGAAGCCTGCCCTCTGAGAAATACTGAAAATATTGTTATAAATTGTACCAACACCTCCCCCTTTATCTTTTGGATGCGGCTCATGTTTATAAAAGTAATCTTTCAGGGGTAGACTCATTTAAAATAATGTAATGATCTCGTTTTAGCCAGGTTTCTGTCAAACAGAGCACATCTAGTTTATGATCAGTGATCATATTATTTACAAAAAGTGCTTTCATAGAAAGGGACCTGATATTCAATAAGCCAAGCTTTACAATTTGTTTATCTGTATTACATTTGTTTTTTTATTTGTTGAACATTAAATTAATTAAATTAAATTGTTGCTTTTAAATTGGTTTGGACGTTTGTTTGTTTTTTTTTTTGTATTTTCTGGTTCGGGAAACAGACACAGTCTCTATAATATGTTATCTAGGTGAAAGAGTCTCTATGTGCTGAGAATTAACGGACTTCTGTGACGTGAGGCGGCTAGCAGACGGTCGGTTTAGCCAGTCTGTCTGCTTCCTAACCTGGGCCCCAGTTAGTCAAGTACAAACTCTAAGACTATGTGCCATATTTCTAGAGAGAAGAGCGGAACCACCCCAGGAGGGATGAAGACCATCTCTTTTCAACAGGTCAAGTCTGCCCCAAAAACTTGTCCAATTGTCTATGAAACCTATGTTATTCTGCGGGCACCACTTTGACATCCAGCCATTGAGTGACGACACTCTGCTATGTATCTCATCACCATGGTAAGCAGGGAGGGGACCAGAGCATATTACAGTGTCTGACATCGTACTTGCAAGTTCACACACCTCTTTAACTCACACCTCGTTATTTTTAGTGATCTCCAACTGGCGAAGTCGAACATCATTAGCGCTTTTGTGAATAACAGTCTTAATGAATTTAAGTTTAGCATTAGCCAGCACTTTTAAATTTGCCAAGATGTCAGGAGCTCTGGCTCCTGGTAAACGTTGGACTATGCTGTCTGGTGTCTCAATAACTAGAGTACTTTAATCAGGTTTCTCAGTGGGTGCATCACTGAGTGGGGAGAACCTGTATAAAGAGGTCATATGATGCTGCTAAAAAGAACATTATTTTGTGTATTTTGTGTAATGAAATGTGTTTATGAGGTTTAAGGTTAAAAAAACACATTATTTTTCACATACTGTACATTATTGTTTCTCCTCAGTGCCCCGCCTTCTGAAAAGTGTTGATTTTTACAAGGCTTATCGCTCTGAAAAGCGAGGTGTGCTGTGATTGGCCAGCTATCCAGCCTCTCATCACATATTGTGATGCCTTGTCTGGCCGGAGCGACGAGACATAAACATAAAAACCATTATAAACATGATATAAACATGAATTCTAGTCGTGTCCTCTTTTGGAAGGCAAAAACAAAGTAGTTTCGCTTTCTGAATGAAACAGCGTCTCACACCAGAGTGAGCCGCAGCCGGCTTGAGGGAACAGAGGCCTGCGGCTTGAGGTGGATTCTACGAAGGAGCGTACCTTGTGCTTGCGGCAACCACATGTGACGACCCTGGGCTGGACTCCGCTTTGTCCATGGTGAAAGCCGATTTGGCGATCCACAGTGCAAAGTCGATGTATTTCCTCAGCGATCAGCACGGATCAGCCCCAGGTATGACGAAGTGGATATCGTCCTCTTTTGGAAGGCCAAACAAAGTAGTTTTGCTTTCAAAGTGAAACACACAGCCTCTATATGACATGGCATTAAGAATACTACAACAAGAATAAAAGGTACGCCACCTTTACATGAACATCTGGGCGGCGTTATGCAAATCTTCCCACATAGTGACTTAGAGATGTGGGGGCTTGTTAGAACGAGCCGTTTCAGGGGGGCGTGGACGAGTCTCAACTTTTATAAAGAATATCTCTTTTGATTTGAGAAATTGAAAATTTGAAATCACATCATATGACCCCTTTAATGTTTTGATCGGAACAGAAGAGCAGTGTTTTGACCCATTGTCAATTATAACACAGAATGACAATGGCGTGAAGGTTTTTTTTTAATATGATTTTATTAGAACATGCTAAAAAACATGCTATACATCAGAGATGGTCAAATAGGGGTGCCGATATCTGAAAATATTTACAAAAATACAGAAAAGCAGAAAAAGTGTTTTCCAGAATTTCAAGGTTTTTTAAGACTCCATCTTGCCTCAAAGACATTCATCTGGAGTCTGAGTAATTTTTTTTTTTAATTTCGAAAATGTCTGATTTTTCGAATTCACTGTTCACATGTGGGTGGGTCTGATTCGAGCCATTAAGATGTAATACATTTTGGCTGCAGAAAATAACATTTGGTGTAGATAATTCATTTACATTAACATTTATTCACTCAGCAGATGCTTTTATCCAAAGCGATTTACAATAGAGGAATACATTACATTACATTTAATCATTTAGCAGATGCTTTTATCCAAAGCGACTTACAAATGAGAACAATAGAAGTAATCGGACCAACGAGAGAACAACAACAGTATACCAGTGCCATGAAAAGTCTCAGTTAGTCTAGCACAGAACTCATAGCAAGTTTTTTTTTTTTTTTTTCAAGAATAGGATAGACAAGAAAAGAAAAGGTAAGTCCTAGTATTAGTTGGTCAAGTCCTGGCGAAAAAGATGAGTCTTTAGATGTTTTTTGAAAATGAGTGGCTGAGTGGTAGCCAGTGTAACCTGATGAGGAGAGGAGTAACGTGAGCTTTTTTTGGCTCATTGAAGACAACCCTCGCTGCTGCATTCTGGATCGGTTGTAGAGGCTTGATAGTACATGCAGGAAGGCCCGCTAGGAGAGCTTTACAATAGTCCAGTCTGGAGAGAACAAGAGCTTGGACAAGAAGTTGGGTGGCTTGCTCTGACAGGAAGGGTCTAATCTTAACAAATTATCAAACAACAAATCTGCAGGACCGGGTCGTTGTAGCAATATGGTCTGTGAAGCTTAACTGATGATCCATCACAACTCCTAGGTTTCTGGCTGTCCTGGAAGGAGTTATGGTTGACGAACACAGCTGTATAGAGTAGTTGTGATTTAACCCTCTTGAGTCTAAGGGTATTTTTGGGGCCTGGAGAAGTTTTGTCATGCCCTGACATTTGTGCTTTTTTCAGTTTCTTATAAATATCTAAATGGCTAAAGTCTAATCTCACTGTAATCAGCACAAACTGGGCTATAATAATATGTAAGCAGCATGTATTTACATGATTGTGTTTTTGAGAAAAAAAATTTTATGCGTGGTTAGTGAAAAACTAAAAATGTTAAATAACTTGAATAAGGCAATAAAACACATACAGAACATTGGTTCCCGGGACTTTTGAGAACTGGAGCTTGTAGCCTAGAATTTTACTTTCTAAATTATGTGAAAATCATCTTGTTACTCACTTACAGAAAACAATATATTGATTTAAATTTTCTAAGACACTTTTTGTTGGTAAAAGTCATATGCGAGTAGGCGTCAACTATAATGAATTCACACCAGAGAAGACAAAGGCCTGCATAATGAGCTGCATAATGAGCCATTCAGTCAGCTGCGTCACTGAGAGGGATGAGTTACAAGAAAGAATGTGAGGACAAAATAAATGTATATAATTTAATGTTTGTAGTTTATTTTATTTATTTAATTATCCCACAACATAATTTAATATTCACTTGTGAGTGCAGTTAAACAGTTTATTAGGAACAATCAAAGCTGACTTTCAAACTGAATTTTTTTGCATCATTACTCCAGTCACACAATCCTTCAGAAATCCTTTTAACAATCTTATTTTCTACAAAAAAAAAAAAAAACATTTATTGTTATTATTATTATTATTATTATTATTAATGTTGAAAAAAGCTGAGAATATTTTTTTCAGGTTTTCTAGGGGGGATAAATTGAAAGAACAGCATTGTTTGTTACATTTGTTACAGTTACATTTATTGGTACATTTATATTATTTACATCAAGCTTTTGAATGGTATAGTAGTGTATTATTATTGAAACTTCATAATATTTCACTTGATTATACATTTAGTCAGGAATTATAGTTTGGAAAAAGTCTAACTAGTAAAATGTTTTTTTTTATGTGAAAACTAGTACAAGTATATAAATAAATAAAAAGAGACTTACTCATGTTTATGATCTTTGCTGAATAAAGTGCTTCATTCTTTTTTTCTGAGGAAATCCAAATCCTCAACCACATCACATCTTTTTGGGGTGAATTATGTCTTATTCCTCTCATCGCGAACCAAACAGGAAAATAAAAAAAACTTGAAGAACAATCTCGCTTTGTTGTCTTCTGTTGTGTGGGCGTATTCAAGCCGCGCGCTTCAGTGAAACATTAGAATCTCAAAAGTGCGTTCAGCACGGGGGCGTGGTCGCATTAGAAGATAATGAAGGTAGACGTGAAAAACGGACATCGTGTTGTTTTCATATGGATTACTTTATCACAGAATATTTGTTTTTGGCAGCACTTGTTTAGTTTAAAAGTAGACATGTCAGGCTTTCTATAGATATCTCTCTCATGTCTCTGTGTTGAGTGTTCACTGAGTTACAGTTCATTTTAATGACGCGTTTGTAAATGAAGATCAACGCAGACAAAGGCTGCAGACAGCACTCCTTGTTTGTTATCTTTATTTTCTAAGTGCACAAAGTTTTGTTGTTAGTATGTCTGTATACAAAAAAAAGTAGACCCTTTACAGATTCGATTGATGTATTGTTCTTATCTGTACGATCAAAACTGAAAGTGTAATTTAAGTTCTTTTCGGGGTTATCAGGAGAAAATACCCCAAAACGCATTTACGCGTTAATCGACTCCAGAGGGTTAACGATGGGTTAGCTGGAACCACCAGCAGTTCTGTCTTAGTAAGGTTGAGCTGAAGGTGATGGTCATTTATCCAGCTTGAAATGTCACTCAGACAGGCTGCAATGCGAGCAGCTACCATTGGATCATCTGGTTGGAATGAGAAGTAGAGTTGAGTGTCATCAGCGTAGCAGTGATGGGAAAAGCCATGCTTCTGAATGACAGATCCTAATGACGTCATGTAGATGGAGAAGAGAAGTGGTCCAAGCACTTAGCCTTGAGGAACCCCAGTAGCAAGAAGTTGTGACTTCGAAACTTCACCCCTCCAAGACACCCTGAAGGATCTATCTGTGAGGTAGGACTTGAACCACAGGAGTGTGGTTCCAGAGATGCCCATCTTTCTGAGGGTGGACAGTAGAATCTGGTGATTAACTGTGTCAAAGGCAGAAGACGAGATGAGTACTGAGGATTTGGAAGCTGCTCTTGCCAGTCGCAGGGCTTCAGTAACAGAGAGCAGGGCAGTTTCAGTTGAGTGGCCGCTTTTGAAGCCAGATTGGTTGCTGTCCAGGAGATTGTTCTGTACAAGAAACATAGAGAGTTGGTTGAACACGACTCGCTCAAGTGTCTTTGCAATGAATGGTAGAAGGGATACCGGTCTGTAGTTTCCTAGAAGTGCTGGATTTAAAGATGGTTTCTTAAGCAGTGGGCTTACCCGAGCCTGCTTAAACACTGAGGGAACTGTACCAGAGTGAAGAGAGGTGTTGATAATGTGAGTAAGTGAAGGTATTACTGTAGAAGAAATCGCTTGAAGGAGGTGAGTGGGAATAGGATCAAGTGGACAAGTAGTAAGATGACTGGACCGGATAAGTTTGGAAACGTCCATCTCTGAGAGTGGAGAGAAGGAGGAGAGAGAGTGTGTATTCGTCGTTATGAAGTTATCATCCGTCTGCGGTGTGGAAAATTGGTCACTGATGGTTCTTGTCTTATTTGTGAAGAAAACTGCAAAGTCGTCGGCTGTAAGAGTCGATGAAGGAGGAGGTGGAGGCGGACTAAGAAGAGAAGAGAAAGTTTTGATAAGTGTGCGAGAGTCAGAACAGTTGTTAATTTTTTTGTGGTAGTATGATGTTTTAGCAGTGAAGACATCTGCAGAGAAGGAAGAGAGCAGAGACTGATACACACTGAGGTCAGTAGAGTTTCTTGATTTATGCCATTTCCTCTCTGCAGCCTTGAGTTTAGAGCGATGTTCCCAGAACTGTTGTAGCTTTGGGCAGGGCCGAAAGATATGAAAGTGGTTTCTCAATAGATCCCCACACTCACTCCAACATCTGCTAGATGATCCTATTCGCATCTTTGCAACAATTTGTGGAGTGCGGAAGTATCTTGTAATGACTTTCCACTTAAATTCTCTCCATGTGTTTATATTAGTTACTTTATGGGCCCCCGAACATATATCTGTCCAGTCCTCTTAGGTACTCTCTACCTGCATTTCAGACTTATGCCAATGGTATAAACTTATTTATTGTACTTGTACTAGATAAAGTAGAAATGGAATAAGTAATTTTCAATGAAGATTGTATCTTTTTCCACATTTTTAAAGTGACTCTTGTCCACTTACCCATTACGACATTACCCCAGCGGGAATCTATGGAAGGGAGTGAAGCCGGGGGATACTGACAAAGGCCTTTCTCTATGTTTAACCAACATGTATCCATACTATCTTTTAACCATGCTTCTATTGGTTTTAGCTGTGCTGGCCAATAATAACATTTAAGATTTGGAAGACCTACTGCCCTATCAGCCTTCATGAGCTGTAATGTTTTGTACTTTATTCTTGGCCTTTGCCCTGCCCAATTAAATGTAGAAATCTGCTTCTCCAGCTTGACAAATACAGGTGCATCTCAATAAATTAGAATGTTGTGGAAAAGTTCATTTCAGTAATTCAACTCAAATTGTGAAACTCGTGTATTAAATAAATTCATTGCACACAGACTGAAGTAGTTTAAGTCTTTGGTTCTTTTAATTGTGAAGATTTTGGCTCACATTTAACAAAAAACCACCAATTCACTATCTCAACATATTGGTGACATGCCAATCAGCTAATCAATTCAAAACACCTGCAAAGGTTTCCTGAGTCTTCAAAATGGTCTCTCAGTTTGGTTCACTAAGCTACACAATCATGGGGAAGACTGCTGATCTGACAGTTGTCCAGAAGACAATCATTGACACCCTGCACAAGGAGGGTAAGCCACAAACATTCATTGCCAAAGAAGCTGGCTGTTCACAGGTTGCTGTATCCAAGCATGTTAACAAAGTTGAGTGTTTAGCAAAAAGTGTGGAAGAAAAAGATGCATAACCAGCCGAGAGAACCACAGCCTTATGAGGATTGTCAAGCAAAATCGATTCAAGAATTTGAGTGAACTTCACAAGGAATGGACTGAGGCTGGGGTCAAGGCATAATGAGCCACCACACAGAGACGTGTCAAGGAATTTGGCTACAGTTGTCATATTCCTCTTCTTAAGCCTCTCCTGAACCACAGACCATGTCAGAGGTGTCTTACCTGGGCTAAGGAGAAGAACTGGACTGTTGCCCAGTGGTCCAAAGTTCTCTTTTCAGATGAGAGCAAGTTTTGTATTTCATTTGGAAACCAAGGTCCTAGAGTCTGGAGGAAGAGTGGAGAAGCTCATATCCCCAGTTGCTTGAAGTCCAGTGTTAAGTTTCCACAGTCTGTGATGATTTGGGGTGCAATGGCATCTGCTGGTTTTGGTTCATTGTGTTTTTTGAAAACCAAAGTCACTGCACCTGTTTACCAAGAAATTTTGGAGCACTTCATGCTTCCTTCTGCTGACCAGCTTTTTGAAGATGCTGGTTTTATTTTCCAGCAGGATTTGGCACCTGCCCAGACTGCCAAAAGCACCAAAAGTTGCTTAAATGACCACGGTGTTGGTGTGCTTGACTGGCCAGCAAGCTCACCAGACCTGAACCCCATAGTCAAATCTATGGGGTATTGTCAAGAGGAAAATGGGAAACAAGAGACCAAAAAATGCAGATGAGCTGAAGGCCACTGTCAAAGAAACCTGGGCTTCCATACCACATCAGCAGTGCCACAAACTGATCACCTCAATGCCACGCCGAATTGAGGCAGTAATTAAAGCAAAAGGAGCCCCTACCAAGTATTGAGTACATGTACAGTAAATGAACATACTTTCCAGAAGGCCAACAATTCACTAAAAATTTATTTTTTATTGGTCTTATGAAGTATTATAATTTGCTGAGATGAACCATTGGTGAATTGGTGGGTTTTTGTTAAATGTGAACCAAAATCATCACAATTAAAAGAACCAAAGACTTAAACTATTTCAGTCTGTGTGCATTGAATTTATTTAATACACGAGTTTCACAATTTGAGTTGAATTACTGAAATAAACGAACTTTTCCATGACATTCTAATTTATTGAGATGCACCTGTATGTTCTTAGGAATACGCGCTTAGAAGAGGTTGAGGAGTCTGAGCAGGGGCATTTTTGTTTACCTTTTATATGGCTTGAAAGGGCAGACTCTTCCATGAAAAAAAAAACTTTGCAGACTTTGCAGGAGGCTACTCAGGTATTTAGTTCTTGTTTTAACCATTATTAGGGCTCAAGCCCAAAGGGGTGAAGGGCCCTATTGTTTTTCTTCTTATTACTATTATTATTATTATTATTATTCATCAAGGTTTTGGGGGCTTTTGCATGCTCAAAAACTCTTGAAAATTGTCACACCTTATCTGCGGCCATTAGGGCCGGGCAGAGACTGATACACGGGCGTGGCATGTGGAGGGCCATATATCACACATACTTGCACGTATACATAAGAAACTCTGTATACATATAGATCTCATCGAGCCAAACAACTTCCGTACTGCATGTCATAGGCTCTGCCCAACAGGAAGTTGGCTATTTAGGGTTTCGTGAAAAACACATGCTCTGGAATTTGATATACTTGTCGTAGGTTTTTTACCCGATTGCCACCAAACTCGGTCAACATGATCTCAAGACACTGGAGATGAAAAATTGTGAGGGGCCGGTATGAGATTTTGACGGTATGATAACCTTAAGCAAAAATATCACGGTTTCACGGTATCACGGTATTGTTGTTACAGCTCTGAAATGTGTTATTTTTAAATGACTGGTTAAAAAAAAAAAAAAATTCCCGCTGGACACAATATATTTTGTTTTTGATCAACAAACAGAATATTAGAAACAGTAGAATTAATTTATTTTTTTCTTTGATTTGTTTCCTAAAAATAATGAATTAAAGACTGATCTTTATTTAACCTAAATCTGTAATTATAGTTATTTAATTTTAATTATGTAATTCATATAGGCTACATATAATTTATACAATTTCAGATCATTTAGTTATATAATAATAATCATACACATAATTTGATTTAATAATAACCCAATTTGAAGCAAAAACAGAATGTTCTGACAAGCTTTGTGAAATTATACCATGTAAACTTTTCAGAAGACAGTCAGCTCCCCTCAGAAACACATTCATACAAACCCCAAAATCAATGCTAGTTCGTGCATCATGAACAGTGAGTGCGTCCGTCTTCAGCGTCTCTGGCCTGTATTAACGGGCATTAACAGACTTCATATTTTCACATAAATGACATTTTGGAAAATAATTGTATTGCAACGCAGTTTGTGCAAGTGCAGAACAGAGAGTTGCAATAAGGCAAAAAACGGCTGGTTGCCAATCGCGTAAAGGCCAGAGTATATTTCGGTTGTCCGCGTACCGTCGGCATTACGTTATTTTCGTCATCATGAGGGCTCGCAGAAAGCCGCTCACCCTGTGGTACTGCGCATGTGAGCTCATCCGTCCGTGCTCATCTGCGGGTGATATACTTTTGAAAGCTGTGCGGACGTGGCTGTGCACGAGATGGAAAAGAAACGCTGAATGTGAAGTGTATCCGGGCCTTAAGTTTGGCCATCCTACACACACGTGACACACGCTCGCTCGCACCAACAGGAGGAGGAGGGATCAGTGTTACTCTCTACACTGCACTCAGCCTGAGGGATTCCTACTCTTTCAGTCATTGAGGAGACCTGGAAAACCGTGCATACCGCAGGAACGGTATAATGGAAGATATTAGTGGTTTTGAAACTGTGACATTTTCAAATCGCGGTATACCTTGAAACTTCAAGGGTTTGTTCGTTGTATGATGCCTATTGCATAGATGTGACTATTATTACTGAAACTGATAGGGCCACCAACTGGCAGCAGGAAGGGAATCATTTATAAAAATGCTTTGAATTCAGCATCTTATTTTTACTCCATTTGCTTCAAACTTCATCAGAACAATGTCAAAACACAGCCGATGTAAAACTGCTGAGGGGATATTGATATCTTAAATATTGTTGCCATGGCAATGTGCCAAACTTGAATATTCTTTTCCATTGATTTTGAGGCAGATAACATGCTCAGAATTAGTATTAATGATAGATAGACACTGGCAAAAGCTCATAAAAGGGCATGGAAGACAAAAACTTGGGGGTTTAGATTTAGTTACAGTCACCAAACTTTGTACATATATTGTTCTCATCAATTAGGACAACTTTCTAATTTACAGTCATTAGCTACGACCAACAGGAAGTCGGCTATTTTGGTTTGAATATGGATTTTTGGAAAAATATAGCTGTGGATTAATGCATACTCATCAGAGGAGAATTAAACTATATACACACCAAACTTTTGTCTACATGATGCCAAAACATTGAGAAACTTAAATTGTGGATGTGTTTTGGTTAGCTTGAACGGTTTTGCCATGGTGGTTTATTAAAATAACAGTAAAAAAGATAGTAGTTATTTTTTTATATCTTTAAAATGCAGCTCCCAAACACTTCAAAACTTTTTACATACAGGGAACAAATCATTCTGAGGAAATATGCATAGTTTGATGACTTTACAACACTCTATGAATAACAGAAAAAAAAAAAACTATCAGATATCTGACCTCACTCGGAGACCACTCTGCCTCTGTGTGAGGAAGGGGAGGGGGGTGGATAGTATGTGTGTGTTGATTGAGGGGGTGGATGAGTGTGTGTGCTAAGTGTGTGTGGGTGTGAGAGAGAGAGAGAGAGATAGGTCTGTTTAAAACTGGTTTAAAAGTGAAGGCCGAAAACTCCTTATATTCAGGTGTGCAGATTTACTAGGCATGTTTTCTTTTACTGATAAAATGAGCCAAAAAAGAGGTTTAACTCAGACTGCAAAGTCAAAAATTATAAAATCCCCATGAGAAACATTCAAAACCAATGCAATACACAAATTGCAAAGTTAAGACATGACCATTGGACAGCAAAATGCTCACTGGGTCAGCAGGCTCAGAAAAAACAGGTGGAGAAGAGAAGACGAACGTTAACTGCAAAAGAATTAAGAATTAATGTGAAGAATTTAGATGTGAAACCATCAGGAAGCATTTAGTCTCCAGCACCACGATTTTCCAGAGCAGCAACTTTCCTGGAGTCAACAGAATTACAAGGTGTCAGGTTCTGAGAAACATTGCTTGGGTTAAAAATCCTAAAAAATTACCCTCTCTTAATTACACTAACATACTGAAGCATTGTGAAATACTGTATATTTAGAATAATTTTTTATAGGCTTTATGGAAGGTAAGTTTTGAGTGACTCATGAAGGACCAGAACCACATTCTCTTTTACCACTGCTTGAAGAATGTATCTTCCAGAATCTGGCAGTAAGTTTTAGGTGCTCGTTTTATTTTTATATATTGTTCTTTGTGTGTCTTTCACAGTATTGATGGTTTGGATTAACCCTTTAATTGCCGAATCCCTTAAAAACCAGACTGCGAGAATGTTACTGTAAATGCATGTGCCCGCTGGGCACAGTTTTCACAGGGTGGCATTTGCATTGATGGCTAGGGCCCGTCATCGCTGCTTGCAGCTATATTTAGGGGCCAAGCACCGAAGGTGTTTAGGCACCTATTGTATCCGTTAGGATTCCTATTATCATTATTATTCTTCCGCTTCCGCCGCAAGTCTATGGCAGCCCATAGAACCGCTTGCGGGAAAGTTGTGAAATTTGGCACCCTGATAGAGGACACTCTGAACATAAACCATAGCAAATTTGGAGTCTCTAACTCCAACTCTCTAGCGCCACCACTTGTCCAAATGTTCAATATCTTTATGCTAATAACTTTTGAACCATAAGGTACAGAAGGAAAGTTATATTTTTCTCTGAATCCTTGGCTCATGCCAAGTCGAATGGAAACCAAAATTCAAAAATTGTAAGGTTTAGTTTTTTCGCTATATTTTATTGTTCGCAAATCCTACTTTTCGAACTCGTCCTAGACGGTTTGTCTGATTTTCACCAAAATTTTATCAAATCATCTTAAGAACATCCTAGCAAAAAGTTATGGAATTCAAGTTGATTTGTTCTACCGTTCTCAAATGACACGTGAACAAATTTGACGGAAAAGCACACAAAAAATGCATGTGAGGCTATATCTCAGCAAACGTTTTGGCGTATCGAGACCAAACCTGGTGTTTGTTATAACAAGCATGACCTGAGACTAGCTGCAGTGTCTCGGCGCAGTGCCACCTATTGATCAGGAGATACGAAAAATGCAAATTTTTGCTTATAACTTCTGAATGGTTTGGCCAAAAAAAGAAAAAAAAAATTATCACACAACTGGTCTCTTTAGATTCAGTGAGTCATGTCGAGTCGAATGATATCCAATTTTCCTGTGTCGGCCATTTTAGGCGTCGGCCATTTTGAATTATGTTTTAAAATGCTGTATTTTTTGAACGCATTATCGTATCGTTACGAAAATAATTACAAAAATGTTTGGCTCCATGCCCTGATGGTACTTAAAAAGTTTGGTGGCAGCGCCACCTTGTGGTCAAAAGTTGTAATGAAATATCAAAAAAAATGCTAATAACTTTTGAATAAATTTGACTATTGAAATGAAAATGTCTCCCTATATTCTTTAGGTCATGCCGAGAACATCGATACCAATTATGACAAAATTGGCCATACTTCCTGTCTGCCATTTTGATTCATGTTGAAAATCTACTTTTTCGAACTCCTCCTAGACCGTTAGTCCGATTTTCACCAAATTTGACTCTGATCATCTTCAGAGTGTGCTGACAAAAAGTTATGGAATTCTTGTTGATATACAAAATGGTTTTCGTTTAGCGCATCAACGAATTTGTTCGTAAGATGCCAAAATACATCTGAGGCTGTATCTCTGCAAAGCTTTTACATATTTGCACCAAACTTTGTATGTACCATTGTCACCTCACACTGACCATGCCACATCAATTTGGTAACAGCGCCACCTATTGTTCAAGAGTAATAAACCATTCATTAACCATTAATAATTAGACTTGCTAATGCTAATAACTTTTTATTGCATTGACCTATTGCAATGAATCTGGTCTCAAAATATTTATTGGGTCATGCCGACAACATACATATCAATTATGTCATAATAAGCCGAACTTTCTGTCGGCCATTTTGATTTATGTTGAACTTTTATGTTGAACTACTTTTTTGCTCTCCTCATCAACCTTTGGTCCGATTTTCACCAAAATCTAGTACAATCATCTTCAGACTGTGCTGACAAAAAGTTATGAATTTCGTGTCGATAGACACAACCGTTTTCGTACAGCGCCACTATAAACTTTAAGCACTGTGTCAAAATGACTCTAAGGCTATATCTCTTCAAAGCTTTGACATACTGACACCAAATTTTGTATGTGCAGTAGTCATCTCACACTGACCATTCCACACTAATTTGGTAACAGTGCCACTTACTGGTCAAACGTGATAAGCCAATAAATCCTATTACTAGTTGTCTTTGTTTTCAAGCCATTTTGCCTAAAATAATCTTAAAACGGTTTTAATTACTCATTCCAGCCGTTCGTCTGAAGCTTGCTCCTGTAGTGCTTGGCCCCGTAATTACTGCTTGCAGCTATATTTTGTATTTGTTGTTTTCAAGCAAACGCTGACTTGAAGCGGCAACCTCACAGCATGTTTTATCTCCCGCTCTTTCCATCAGAGGGTGCACATCTATAAAGACCGGCAGATCACACTACAGCCACATGTGCAGACTCGAGCGGAGCTGTTAGGCTTAATTAATGTAAAAAAAATAAGTATTCAGTAAGAAAGTGAATTATTATGAAACCAATGCAACTGCGTTTCCAAGCAGTTTCAAGTACTTTATCCAAAATCCAAGCATTTTGAAAACACTACATTAAAATTCAAGCATTTTCAAGGAATTCAAACATCCGTACCAACCCTGTTTGATAAATCAAAATTCTTTTGATAATGTTTTGTCAGGAGTGTCTGGGAATGATGTGCACTAAATTTCATGCAAATTAGACCGTCAGCCTAAAAGATATCGACTATATATATATTTACATGTTATGATTAAAAAAAACAAAAACAATTCCGGATTGATTTGTGAGCACATCCTTTCTATGTTCACGTGTAAAACTGAGACAATGCGCATTAAAGTTTTAGTGGGAATAAAAGTTTCAAACAGTCCTCATCTCTGCAGCACAGCAGCATACCTGCTAAACGCAGCTCCAGTTGTGCAGCGCGAGAGAGATCGAAATGACGGAGACGTGCGAAGTGAAAGTGCAGAAAAGTAACATCTATTTCATGCACAACTTGAACAAACTACAACAGGTAAAGCTGTCAGCTGTGTGGATATTGGCAATATCGTTAATAATCATTACTAATACGGCTTCTTGTTATCAACATCTTAGTCTATCTATATTGTGTTCTGTTAATGCGTGAACTTCACATTAGCCTATTTGTAGCACTTGCCCTCCAGTAATCAACAAACTTTGTGCTGTGTTACTTTTTAATCAGCTTTAAAATCGCTTTAGCGTCTCAATTCAAGCGACAAGTGAACCCATTATATCTTTCTCTACTATAGTACGAAATTAACATGAATTAACATCGAAAGGTAAGCTATTTTATAAGAGAGCCTACAGTACAACTTACTGAAATGTCTCATGTAATCGCTCATTCTGTGTCAAAATGCTGAAAATGTGTAAAGCTTGTGAACATGCACATAAAATTAAATAAATTTACCTCAGAATTACCATTCGGTTTCCGTAAGCTCATCAGTCAGCTAGAAAAATGACTATAAAGAGGAGCATTTTGCTATATTTATGTACTACTGCATATTAACAGGCCTATTTTTACTTAACCTGTCGTCTACAATAAGAAATGCAATAATGCAAGCTACAGATAAAATTCAACATCCTATAAAATTGCATGTTACTAATGAAGAAAAACCGACTGGATGTGTGAAAGACATAGGACAGCATTTCTATACAATAAATTCAGAATTAAAAAAAAAAAAAAAAAAAAAAAAAAAAAGCTGACTTAAAAAAAAAAAAAAAAAAAAAAAGAAAAAAAATGGAGGAAACCCGTTGCCTTAGAATTAAATAAACTTCATACATAATGAAAGAAATAAGTTAAGTGAACTCGACAATTCTGAGTTGCATTAAAGGGTTACTCACCCCTGAGGCATCCTAGGTGTATATGACTTTCTTCTTTCAGATGAATCCAGTCAGAGTTATATAAAATAATGTCTTTGATCTTTCAAGCTCTATCCTTGCAGTCAGCGGGTGGTACATTGCTTCCGTCCAAAAGACTTATAATAAAAAGCGCCCTTCCATGAAAAAAGTGTCTCACAAGGCTCCTGGGGTGGGGATGGGGATGGGCAGGGGGCGGGGTGGGTGTGTTGAACAAGGCCTCCTGTAGCGACTCGATGCAAAATGTATATTCAAATGTAATAATCACTTGAATCTAGCATGTGCTCACTGTTTTAAACAGATTCAGTTCTGGGGGAATTACGTATGAGGTCAGCTTTGCGCATACGCCGCTCAGAAGTGATGCATGCGGAAACGCAGTGGAGAGATCAAAACAAAACAACGGTCACTAATTAGAAGTACAAAACGAGGATTTGTAAAGAAGAATGTCAGAGGATTTCGATATAAGCCAAGAGGAGACTGGTTGTCCTTTTACCAAAGGAGAATTTGCTTCTTTTGATCCTCTAAACAAACATTGGACTCACCAGCGCATGCCCAATGCCAAGCTTATACGTCATGCTCCCGGAACTGCTTCTGTGTACAACTGTTGGCGCAAGCTAGATTAAAGTGATTATTAAATTTTTTATATAGATATTTTTCTTACAAAAACGCAATGAGTCGCTACAGGATGCCTTTGTTCATCCCCCGGAGCCATGGGAGACACTTTTTTTTTTTTTTTTTTTTTTTTTTTGTAGAAGGACACTTTTTATTTAACTTCTTTGGACTGAAGGAATGCAACACCCGCTGACTGCAATGATAGAGATTGAAAGATCAAAGACAATTTCTAATATAACTCTGACTGGATTGTAAAGAAGAAAGTCATATACACCTAGGATGCCTCAGGGGTGAGTAACCCTTTAACCAAGTTTAGTGTTTTTGTCTTCCATTATAGCATGTTCCTAATATTTAGATTGTTTAATAAAACCTGTAGGATAATTTAAAGTAAATAGTGTGCAAATATACTATGCTTAATTTTTTTTTTTCTGTTTTGCAGGTTGGAACATGCTAAAATGCATGCCAAACACAAAGGCCATGAAGCCATGCATGCAGAGATGGTTCTCATTCTCATTGTCACACTCGTCATTGCCCAACTTGTCCTGGTTCAGTGGAAACAGAGACACCCCAAATCATACAATGTGAGCCAGTTTTTTTTTCTCCTCTCTCACACACGTTTTTAACTACTTGGAGCACAACAAACCTGGTGTTCTCTACAGGATGTTTGTTGTTGTTTGTTTGTTTGTTTGATTGATTTTGAAAACATAATCACAATTTTAAACAGAAAAACAATCGCAATAAGAACCCCCCCCCCCCCCACACACACACTTACCTGGCCTATCACAGCAAATATCCATTCCTTCTTAAAAGTCTGTGAGAGCTGCCTGTTGTGCCATTTAATTAAGACAACTGCTGTAGCCTATATCCAGCTTAGGCATGTTCTCCCTTTAATTTTAATTTGTATATATACTGTTTGAATGACAGCTTGGTAAATCGGTTGGTGATCAAATATTCAATAACTCTACTCATCATAAGTACTTGTTATATAATCAGCGCAGCGGGAGACGTTCAAACTAATATCACGTAATTTACGTTTCTATGATGATTCTATGTCAGGAATTTCCCCTACTTATCAAAAAGTTATGTTCATATACATTTAAGTAGCGCACATCAGATGACCATGATAAACATCAGATGGACGAGATCCTCAACATATAACAAATGACACAGTGCGGATTCTGAAATCTGAATAAAGATTTATTCTTTGTATACACATACCTTCATTTGCCTTGTACAGTTATTCATTATGTAAGTTTGTTAGCATTTTTATTCATACAGTATGCTAATTGCAAATGTTTCATCAATGATTTAATTAACAGCATTCATTTTGAAACAGGTGATTAATTTTTGTAAATGGTGGTTAATTATTAATTATAAATTTAAAATATAGGCTATATTTTATACATTTTTATACATTTTACATGGAAAGGGTAATTCTAGTAAAACGCCATATTTGCACAATCAGAAATAGATGTTGATCAATCAAGACATTAAAAATAAATGCATCATAACTTTAGAGAAATAACTGACTACATACAGTAAGGATTAAAGACATGAAGCATGATGTATGATAAGCTTTTTATTTCAGAAGCCTACAACATAGAGCAATATAGTAACAGAGGCTTATATAATATTATTCATTGTATATTCAAATCAATTTTGGATACTAATACATTCATGTTTAATAATTCCTGAATAATTACGTACTGTACATAAAGAAATTGGCTATATTTTGCGTTGGATCAGTTAACATTACCTGTGTTGGCAAGTGTGCTGCAGCAGACACACCCACCTTAACCATTTAAATATACCGCTTATCCAGCCCAAAAGGATCATAAACATTGCAGAAAACATAAGTTAAAATAAATTCACATACGACATAAAAACCAATCCTGGTTGATTAATTTGCTTCAAATTGGTTGATTTTAGGTCAGCAGTTTGGCTGATTCAATGGTGCTCTCTGCCGGTAGGGAATAGTAAGATGGAGGCTCAAACACTTTCTTTGGCTTCACTGCCTGTCGGCTGTTTAAAACGCATTGAGCAATCCAGTCATTACATATAGATCAGTGGGTACAGATGAATATTTAAGTCATTAAATTAAAGTTCAAAACTCTTCTCTTCACTGCAGCTGTCTGTCAACCTCCATTCAGCATTCAAACTGCATGTCGCGTTCGGTTACAACAGTCAAGACGATGAAACTCAAGAGCACACAGAAACTGAAGTTTAAAACTGTTCAAAGAAAAGGCTTAATAAACTATCACACAGATTTAATAAACTGCACATCAATATCTCTTTCCTTTGTGCTTTGAACTTCTCTATGTGGACAAAGAGTATAGAAGACCAAGAGGTGACACGCTGATGCTTTTTGGATAATAGCCACTAGGTGTCCTATGATAGGACAGAAAAATAAAGGCTATTAATAATCTAATGTATAGCACAGTAATGGAGGCAGCAACATATGATAGATATGACTCTTATCTATCATATGTTGCTGCCTTCATTACTGTGTTATACATTTAAAAGGAATGTCTTTTAATATTATAGTTTATATTTATATATAAATACATTTAACAACAATTCAAAGAGCATTTTACCAGATTTAGTCCTACACTGGGTTCACTTTTATTTGTTCCCCACAAAATGTTATTTCACTAAATGTTTAGATTTTATAAAATTGTGCACTCCTGATTTTTTTCTAGAATAACTTTTGCTCCTAAATTATCCAGTTACCTAGTTTACAATAGTATTTTTGTCATAGATTATGATTATATATTTTTTTCATTTGTTATTTTTCATTAAAATTAAGTTGTCTATATTTTGTTGATTGTGTTTAACAAACAAAATAGTGACGATCAGGTCAACACACAGAAGTATAGAAATTCTACATTAATTAAAAAAATAAAAATAAACTGCACTGGGATCGGATCGGATCGGAATCGGCCGATACTCAAAATGTTCTGGATCGGATCGGATCTGAAAAAATGGTACCATTGCATCCCTAATCATAATTAAAATAAATAAATAAAACTGTTAGTTGTGCAGCCCTATGAATACTTATGTCAGTGTAATATTTCATTTTTTCTATTCTTTTTCTTTTTGTCAAGTTATCACACATCTTGCTTTTGCTTTGCCTTTATAGGGTGTAGACTAATGTGAAAAAATAAAGCATTTTAGCATAAACTTACAAAATAACACCATGTTAATAGATACTGTCTAAACTTGTATATAATTCTCTTTACATACTTGATTATTTTTCTTTGTTCTTAGTAGTGGTCGACTGATATATCACAAAGATATTTTTCAAATATCGTCATCGGCCAATAAGTTTTTCTGTTTGGCCGATGCGTTTGAGGCAGTGGTGGACAAAGTACACAAATCAAGTACTTGAGTAAAAGTACAGATACGTATAATCAAATATTACTCCAGTAAAAGTAAAAGTACTCCTTTTTCAATTTTACTCAAGTGAAAGTACAAAAGTACTCGATTTTTTATGTACTTAAGTAAAAAGTACTGATAGATATATTTATTTTGAAATTTTATATAGGCTACTTAATTTAATTTTATATTGGCACATATTTTTTATAATCCTACTGCTCAAAATACCTGGGATTTTCCCAAAATAACCAATATATGGAGTCAAGATATATTTTTGTTGTTGATATGGACTGTGTTGACAAGAGTGATGTAGTAATGTTCACTGTGAAGCTTACACTGCGATGTACCTGAGAGAAAACAGAGTTGACCATCTGATCTTCACCAGTAAGAAAAAAGTGTTTTAAAGTTTGCTGTTTTACAGAACATCACAGTTATATATGACATGAGAATAAGGCCTGAAAAGAACATTTAAAGGAAAATATAATTATATTATGAATTTTTTCTTCTCAAACCTCGTGGTGTAAAAACACCCCTGGCCAAATGCTTCCAGAGGGCATCACTTCCCCCTTTGATGATTACTGTAGTTGCCATGTTCTGAACATCACATCCTTTCTTTTTCCCCCAGATGTTATCTGTCTAGGTGTCAGAGCACGTGAAGTTTTATGAAGTGAAGTGAAGTGACATACAGCCAAGTATGGTGACCCATACTCAGAATTCTTGCTCTGCATTTAACCCATCCAAAGTGCACACACACAGCAGTGAACACACACACACCGTGAACACACACCCGGAGCAGTGGGCAAGCATTTATGCTGCAGCGCCCAGGGAGCAGTTAGGTGTTCAGTGCCTTGCTCAAGGGCACCTCAGTCGGCCCGAGACTCAAACCCACAACCTTAGGGTTAGGAGTCAAACTCTCTAACCACTAGGCCACGACTTCCCCTCAAAAGTGACGTGACATTCAGCCAAGTATGGTGACCCATACTCAGAATTTGTGCTCTGCATTTAACCCATCCAAAGTGCACACACAGCAGTGAACACACACACCCGGAGCAGTGATATATTATAAGGAGTAACGATATGTTTTATGAAATGTAGTGAAGTAAAAAGTACGATCTTATGCTTTGGAAAGTGGTGAAGTAAAAGTTGCTCAAAATAAAACTAATCCAGTAAAGTACAGATACTTGAAAAATGTACATAAGTACAGAAATGAAGTAAAGCTACTCCATTACTGACCACCACTGGTTTGAGGTGGGACTTTCATTTTGATTACAGTGCTCACATTCTCCCTCTTGTTCGCCGTCATCATTAACAGTTCTGTCTAATATGGACAGAAGTCTGTCTAATAATCAGATAGAATGGTTAAACAAGGGATTACCAGATTATTGCTTTTATATTATGAGTAATAGAAAGGCAAACATTATAATACTTTCTCGTTTGCCATCAGCGTTCAGCAAATACGCATTTATATCATTTAAACAAATCTTTGAATGGCTAATGAACATTTAATTTCACAAACCTTGCAAACTTAGTCGAATCCAGTTGTGAGAAATTGTGAAGTGTTCATGTGTAATCCTGCATGGTCACAAATGCTTTAAACATTCAATTCGTGATTTCAAATTTTTCTGTGCTTTATGCATTTGCCCACTGTCATATTCATGTCATTTTCACTGTGTGCTGTATGTTAAATGAGTATTACCTTGACTTTATTTGAAAAAATACAATTCTCATCACACACAATCTTCCCAGAATACTGAGTGCTCTGTTGGTTACAGTGTTTACTTCCTTTTTAATTATATTTTTATTAAATATTTATTTGTGAAAAATACTTTGTCATTTAAAGTATGTTTATTTTACAGATTTATTTTTTAATCCATTTTCAAATGATTTCAAATTTCTTAAATATTAATTAAATACAATTATATCGGCTTTATATCGACCATTGACCACCATGCTTTCCAAAATATTGGCATCGGCTGTCAAAAAAACAATATCAGTCAACCACTAGTTCTTAGAACAGTCTTTGGTATTTTTATAAGAATATTTATCTTTTATGTTAGTGGTTAGCATGCAGAACCATTAGCATTTACAATTTATGGTGGTTTAAAGTTTTGAACTGAGGATATTAGGTGCATCCCAATTCACACTCTTATGCCGTTTAATATTCTAAATAGTGAGATTAGTGTATTCACACTGAAATGTGGAATATTGCACACTATATGCACTGAACAGTTGCAGCTTTCTTTACTGTCAGGCTCTGATGCTGGATGAGAAACCCTTCTAAAATTCATACAATAGACATTAAAGTGCATAGTTTATGTACATAATATATAATAAGGTTAAAGGTATAATATTATATATAAGGTTAAATGCAACTTTTTGTACAACAATCCTTTATTTGTTGCAATTCTGAGTTAACATTTACATAACATTTCTGGCTTTATCAGAGTTGTGTTTATTACACAGGATTCAAAATTTCTCACTTGATATTTCAGTTTTGAGTTAACATCTCAAAATCCAGATTTTTTTTATTTCAATTTTTTTTCAGTGTGTACGTATCTGTTGGTCCATTTAACCGCATGAAAAAAACAAACATGTATTAAAATTCTGAAAGGATTATATATGGCCAAGAAAGTAGCAAAGAGCGCTCCCTTTATAATTTCTTAAGAGCTGTCATTTCAATTTATCGCAATCTCACAAAGTTCCATTATAATAAATGAATCTCTCTACACTGCATAGTGAATAAAGAATAAAATATACAAATGTATTTTTTTTTTAATGTAAGGCTGAGACAGAATAAACATATGTACAGATGTATTAGGTAAACCTGTATATTAAGAGTAATGTAATGTGCTGAAAAGGTAGCAACGTGTACAACTACACTGGTATAAAAAATAAGAGTGATTTTACATAGGATATTACATTAAATAGTGGGAATATTGCACTGAGAGGCCTTAGGGAGGCATTTAACAGTTCAAAGAGATTGTGGCCATGCACTAATGATGGGCAGATAAAGCCTCATGAAGCACTGAGTCTTTCTTCAGACTGTTTCAGGAAAAGATTTAAAGCTTCGCTAGTGTCAAAAACAGCACCATCTGGTGGTTAATAAAAAATATAGCAGCAAAAAGCCTGTGAAAGAGGCTAGCACCACACAGAATCGCAAAAAGAAATATATTTACAACCAAGCATGCTTACGCATACAAGGAATTTGTTTTAGTGACATAAGCTTCCAGTACACAGAGACAACAACAACAAAAAAACAAAAAACAAAACAAAAAAAAATTAACAAATTGCAAAAAAATAAATTTTATGAACAGTTGTGCTATAGATGACAATGGATTAGAATAGATTAAGATGCAGAGATGTACTTGGATGGAGGGGTAACAAATAAATATAAGAATATTGCACATTTTTGCATAAGTGGTGAACATTTAACTGATCATGAGGTAGATTGCCTGGATGAAGAAACTGTTCTTGTGCCTGACTGTCCTGGTAAGCACCACCTTACGGTTTTTAAGGGGTAATTTGCTTTTATTACACACGATGCGTCATGCTTTATGTATGTTTGCATTTTATAATGATATATTAAGCATTTTATAAACATTAATCTTGTGTAATTTTGTTGTAGGCCTATACAGTTATTCAATTCATGGTATTATGCAAGATATTTCCTGTTTGTGATATTAAAAATAATGTTTGAAACTTCTGGCCATTTTATATGAAATATACTTTAATCACAAGATTCAAAGTAAATGTTTACTCCATAGTCAAAAATATGTGCATAATAAATTTTTAAGGTGGCCAAGAGAGCTCAACGAGCTGCAAATGAAAAAAACACATGCAAATAGAACAAACACCTGCAAATTAAGAAAACATCATCATCAATTTGACAACACACGTGCTGCAAATTCCTCACAACACAACCAAATAAAGAAGCACGCTGCAAAAACAGAAATGTACTGTAAATATTCAGAACACAACCAAATAAAGAAATGTGCTACAAATGCTCACAACACAACCAAATAAAGATATGCGCTGCAAATAAGCACAGACCACATTGAAAATGTTTAACACAGGGGTGTCAAACTCAATTCCTGGAGGGCCGGAGCCTTACAACAATTAACAATTAACCATATGGTTTTACTATTAAAATTAATTAATTAATAAATACATTTATTATGTAAAAAATAAATAAAAACAAAAAATGGTTACTATAGTTACATTTTGACATCCCCTGACTTTTGTGCTTTTTTTCAGTTGCTTATAAACACATACATGGCTAAAGTCTAATAACACTGTAATCAGTACAAACTGGGCTACAATAATACGTTAATAGCATGTATGTATGTTTTTGAGAAAACAACATTTATGTGTGGTTAGTGAAAAACTACAATTTTGAAGTCACTGAAATAAGGTCATAAAACACATGCAGAACATTTGTTCACAGAACTGTCAAACATGGACCTTGTAGCCTAGATTTTTTGCTTCAAAATGATGTGAAAATCGTCTTGTTTACTCGCTCACAGAAAACAATAGATTGATTTAAATTTTCTAAGACACTTTTTGCTTCGAAAGGGCATATTGACCATGGCGTGATTGACCATGAATATTAGTGTGATTCACACCTGAGAAGACAAAGGCCTGCATAATGAGCCTTTCAGTCAGGTGTGTGACCAAGAGGGAAGAGTTACAATAAGGAATGTGAGGACAAAATAAATATTATATATATATATATATATATATATATATATATATATATATATATATATATATATATATATATATATATATATATATATATATATATATATATATATATATAATATAAAATTTAGGTTTATAGTTTATTTAGAATATATTTAATTATACCACAAAATAACTTGAGATTCACTTGCGAGTGCAGTTAAACAGTTTTATTAGGAACGATCAAAGCTGACTATCAAAGCTGAATTTTTAGCATCATTACTCCAGTCGCACGATCCTTCAGAAATCATCCTAATATTCTGATTTACTATTTAAAAAAAAACATTATTATTATTATTATTATTATTATTATTATTATTATTATTATTATTATTATATTATTTTTTTTGATAAATTGAGAAAAACAGCATCGTTTGTAACATGATTATTGTATTTATCATCACTTGTTTGCTAAATAAAAGTTTTAATTTCTATATATACTGACTCCCAGCTTTTGAATGGTATAGTGTATATTGTTACACTTGGAGTAAGACTGGAGTAATGATGCTGAAAAAAATTTAGCTTTGATCACAGGAATAAATTAAATTTTAAAATATATTCAAATAGAAAGCAGTTATTTCAAATAGTAAAAATATTTCATAATATTACTGCTTTAGCAAATGCAACTTGCTGTATTTTGGATGAAATAAATGCAGGTTTGGTCAGCAGAAGAGAATTCTTTACAAAAACATTAAAAATCTTACTGTTCAAAAGTTTTGACTGGTATTATGTCATGTTGAAATGTATAAATGAACATCACATACCTGGCATTTCCAAAATGTATATTGTTTATGTGCTCTGAAGGACATACTTTTTTAAAGAGACTTCGAAGAGATGGGACTGTGTGCCTCGCTTGGTCTTAGCTATGTTCCAGGTTCCTGAGTGGGCTGCTTATTTGCATTGACTCGCTTTGCAACGGGTTATCATTTATCTGAAATAAAAAAGTAAGCATGCTGTTTACACAAATAAACTGGATTATTAACATTATTGTGATGGTCACATATACTAGTAGTAATTTATGGGAAAAAAAAGAACACAATTACCACATAGCACATTTATTATCAGTGATATTTACTGCTTACTCGATACACTTTTTTACCTCAGACAATTGCAAACACCAATGATGGGGTATAACACATTAAAAATATTTACACCAGAGCAGATATTCATGAACAGAAGCTTAGTTACATTCTTAAAAACACAAGCATGCTTTGTATGTGGGCCTATACAGTATATATAGTTATAAACATATATGGCTATATTCGTGAACAGAGAATAGACTATAACAGTAAAGTTTTGTCTAATCATTCTTACTGACATTAACCCTCTGGAGTTGATTCATGCGTATACGCGTGTTGAGGCATCTTCTCCTGATAACCCTGAAAAGAACTTAAATTACACTTTAAGTTTTGATCATACAGATAAGAGCAATACATCAATTGAATCTGTAAAGGGTCTACTTTTATTTGTATACACATATAATAACAACAAAACTTTGTGCATTTACAAAATAAAGAAAACAAACAAGGTGCGCTGTCTGCAGCCTTGGTCTGGAGACTTTTTTGAAGAGACTTCGAAGAGATGGGACTGTGTGCCTCGCTTGGTCTTTGCTATGTTCCAGGTTCCTGAGTGGGCTGCTTATTTGCATTGGCTCGCTTTGCAACGGGTTATCATTTATCTGAAATAAAAAAGTAAGCATGCTGTTTACACAAATAAACTGCATTATTAACATTATTGTGATGGTCACATATACTAGTAGTAATTTATGGGAAAGAAAAGAACACAATTACCTCATAGCACATTTATTATCAGTGATATTTACTGCTTACTCGATACACTTTTTTTTCTACAAAAAAAAACATCCTGGCATGGTGAGACATTTAGACATGTGAATGAAACTTTATAATATTTCACTTGATTATATATTTAGTCAGGAATTATAGTTTGAAAAAAGTCTAACTAGTAAAATGTTTACAGGTTATGTGAAAACTAATACAAGTAGGATAATAAAAAAAAGACTTACTCATGTTTAGGATCTCTGCTTGATCAAGCCGCTGCTTCAATAATACAAAGGTTCTTGAGGTGAATCCTTTCTTATTTGTCACAGCGAGTCTCATTCAGTCTCATTCCTCTCAGCGCGAAGTGCAAAGTAAAATGTAAAAAACTCGCTGCTTGCTTTGTTGTTATGGGGTGTTTACCCACCGCGAGATTCAAGTTTATAATCTCAATAGTGCGCTCGGCGCGTGGGCGTGGTCACATTAGATATAAAGGGGGACGTGAAAGACTGGACATCGTGTTGTTTTCATATGGATTACTTTCACAGAATATTTGTTTTCGATAAGACTTTAGTTTAAAAGTAGACACGTCACACTTTCTATAGACCTATCTCTCATGTCTCTGTGTTGAGTATTTGCTGAGTTACAGTTCATTTTAATGACGCATTTCTAAATGAAGATCACGCAGAACCTAGGCGGCAGACAGTGCACTGTTTTCTTTATTTTATAAATGCACAAAGTTTTGTTGTTATTATGTGTGTATACTAGGGGTTGCACGACTACTGATTTCTGCTAGTCGATTACTTATTTAAAAAATACTCAAGTTACTCGACTACTCGGTTCATGCTACTGTAAATGAATAGACATTAAATAGTTAATTAATAAACGTTTATTGATAAAAACGAATTAATTAATAGCCTAATGCAACAATTACATAACATATGTAAACTGTCAAAACTTTATAATTATGACATTACATATTTTAATTTTCACGTAACAGCCAGTATTTGTATCTGTAACACTCACAAAAGTATTAGTATCTGTTTTCGGATAAAACCAGGTGTCGTACAGTTAGCTACTTGATAAGACAGTTATGACTATCTTTTTCCCCCGAAGTTATCACTGAACAAATATGCTGCGTTAAAGTAAAATAATTATTAATTTCAAAAAATAAATAAATCATATAGGCTAAGCAGAGATGTCATGACAAACGTTTAGTGATCATTTGAACACGACTGAATGAATTCAAGGCGCACATTTTCATTACGTAGTATTCTCTAAGCGAGTCTTTTTGAACTTACTAAACAAATGTGCGTGTGCCACGCAAACCAGCAAAAGATAAAGAAGCAAACATAGAAAATGTATCTGCATCTAAGCTGATTATTATACTACTTTTAAGAGAGAACTGGCTTGGTTTTTGAGAGACTGAGGCGCGCAACGCGGCTGTTTGATTGGTGAGTGCACTGTTTATTCCATTCATTCATGTATCATTTCGTAGCATACGGTTTAAATCATTGCCTTTTAAATATATACAAATAATGGACTGTGTTTGATGTATTATTATAGGTGGTATTACTCCCGCCAAGCTCTGATTTCTGAGAGATGCGCGGAGAGGCATCATCAATGCAGTGTTTGATTTGTGCTCTTTTCATTCATAAAGTTTATATTCATTCACTTCACACACTATTGCGTGACTTTAGAGGTCTGTGTATAATATAATGCTGATCCCCTGGCTCAACTGTTATCTAGCAAACAGCACAGTGTGCCAGCCTCAGCCAAATATTCAGACAGAATTATTCGTTATCCGTTGTTCGTTTTTTAAGCCATTATCCGTGCCATTTCGGCTTCGGGCGCACCCCTAATTATTAAATTACATATTTAAATTTTACATGTAACAGAGAAAGTGATAGAAAGTAACAGCTACACGCAATATTGTAATCCTACAATTTGCGTTGTAGACAAACTGTGCATGCATTATGGTTAATTCATGCTCGAGTAGTGGATTGTTTCCGACAGCGGCGACTAGTGGTTAAAGTAGTCGATCACTCGACTGCTCGACTAGTCTATGTAACCCCTAGTGTATACAAATAAAAGTAGACCCTTTACAGATTCGATTGATGCATTGCTCTTATCTGTATGATCAAAACTGAAAGTGTAATTTAAGTTCATTTCGGTCTTATCAGGAGAATATGCCACAAAACACATATCCGCGTTACTCGACCCCAGAGGGTTACCCATTGTATGATGGTTAAACTACGCCATGTCTCGTTCCCATCTCTCAGATGTTTAGATAGTAACCGGAGATGTTCCCTCTCGAGAACGGTCTCTCGACATGGCGTTAACGCCTTGGGGACTGTATAGAACAACGCTGTGGAAACAGCGACGTAAAAAGGCTCAGCCTCGGTGGAGCTAACATGAACAGTTCTTGCAAGACAGGGATCCAATCAGGTTACTCAGAATTCATGTCCAACAGCAGGTCTCTTATTGAGAGAGAGATGCAGCGCTGTCGCCATACAAAGAGAAGGCATTATAGTTCTGTGAATGCATACAAGTATGTAGTAAAACAGTGCAACAAGCATGTGAGCGGCAATGCCGGGCACAATATTAACACACATAGAGAATGGCATCTTTGAGGTGCCACAGTCTGAACATGATGATGGTCCCGCCCCGATCTCCCTACAGGAACTAATTGGAACCACCAGCACAGTCAAGCCGCTAGTGGTTGCAGGTGGAACCATGGGTCGTACTCACCGATAGGACCTGTGAGGCTAATGATTGCACGTCCAAATTTTTGAATCTGGCGAAGGCATTCTGCGAAGACCATCCAGCCGCCATACAAATATCTTTGATAGAAACTCCCTTAGTCCATGTCCACGAGGAGGCGACCGCCCTCATGGAAAGGGCTCTGACACCAATAGGACATTCCATACCACGGCTGGAATATGCCAAGGCAATAGGGTCGATCACCCAATGTGACAGCCGTTGTTTGGAGACAGGCTGCCCTTTGGCGCTGCCTCCGAAGCATACAAACAGCTGCTCGGATTGCCGAAACTGAGCCGTGCGGTTGATATAGAGTCGTAAAGCCCTCACCAGACACAACACCTGATTCGGGGCGACATCCAATGAAGTCTCAGACTCAGGAGTGAAAGCAGAAAGAGACACCACTTGTGCTCTGAACGGTTTCGAGAGCTTGAAAAATTCTTAATAAGTTCTCAAATATATTCTTAAGAACATCCTCATTTTTTTCTTAAGAAGAAAACATCAGCCGTTATCTGAATGAATACATGACGCACTGATAAAATCACAATATAGTCTTTTTGTGCTCCCTGCAGGTTACCCATAGACTTTATAAAAATATTATCATAATAATCATAATAAGCACGCACACTATTTTCGTCGCGAGTTTGACTGGCGCTCAGGTTCACGTTTTTAATGCGGCGTGTTTTTGAACAGTTACTTTAAAAATAGCCTGTCTCAAACTGCAGCGATATGTTTCATTAAATTTTGTGCTGTGTTCTGAGTGAACGTTTCCGGTATGTGTGTCTGCGCTTCTGCAGCAAATGCGTCCTGCGCGTTCATATGCGCTGAATACTCCCAAAGATTATGAGCTAAAATTATTTATAAGCTAAAATTAAATGAAATTCAATTAAAGCTCCCTATCTGACTCGTTTTAGAGTCAGATAGTCAGATAGGGAGTTGCTACTGAGAGTAGTAGAGTTGCTACTGAGTTTTGAAGTCTGCAAAAAGTAGCATCACACATAGGCTAATCATAATGACCGATCGTGCACATCCCTAGTCCTACTATGTATTGTAGCTGTTGTTGTAATGCTTAAATATAACAATTAATTTGAAATAACCCAATAAATTAATTAAATCTTATTGTTTGGGAATTAAGAACAGTCTGGGGCTGTCCTAAATTTAAAAAGTTATTTACGATGGTTTTTAAGAAGATTCTTTAAGAATTTGAATTCTTCTTAGGTTTTGTCTTAAGAACAATCTTAAGAAAAAAGATAAGAATATTCTTAAGATGGATTTTTGGGAATACAAAATATTCTTAACTTTTTTCTAAAGTTAAAAAATAAGAAGAAAACGGCAGTTAAGAAGAAATTTCTTCTTAAGAATGTTTTGTGAATCCGGACCCAGGATGGGGGCGGCAGGGTTTTAGTCTTCTCGCACCTCTCAAAAATCTGATCACTAGATCGTGTTTTCCCACTGAGCGACCGTCAATAGCAGCGTGAAAGGCTGAGATAGCGCCAATGTAAACCTTAAGCGTGGAGGGCATACTGCCGCCGTCCATTCGTTCTTGCAAAAAATTCATATTTCAGACACGGGGCAGTTTCCCGGGTCCTGACCATTTGATTGACACCATCTCTCAAACAGTGTCTATTTACAAGCATACAGGTGTCTCGTAGAAGGGGCTCACACCTCCGTAATCGTGTCCATCACACAGCGAGACAACGAACCCGGGTTTACCGGTTCCTGCACACCATCCACACCTGAAGTTTCCACCATTCTTGGTTGGGGTGCCATATCTAGCCTTCCGCCTGAGACAGGAGATCTCGTCTAAGCGGGATCCGCCACGGGGGAGCCGCTAGTATTTCCAGCAGATCGGGAAACCAAGGCCTGTTCGGCCAGTACGGAGCAACTAATAACACTGATGCTTTCTCCTCTCTGATTTTGTGCAGCACTTGTGACAAAATCTTCAGCGGGGGGAACACATACAGTGTTCCATGTCGCAAACAGGTCTACCTCCGCTTTCCCGAACCATTCCGAGATCAGCCTCACTGTCCCAGGGTTCAGTCTCCATTCTCCGTGAGGAATCCCTTCCCTCGAAAGCATATCCGTGCTGCTGTTCAGGCATCCTGGGACATGCGCTGCTCGAATTGAGAGCAGATGGTGATCGGCCCACAGCAAAAGGCATGCTGCCTGTCTGTAAAGTGCTTTCGAGTGTACGCCGCCCTGGCGGTTTATGTACAATACCACCAACATGTTGTCCATGCAAATTTAAGACATGATGCCCCCAGTCTTGCATGAGGAAACTCTGAAGAGCCAAGGCGATTTATGTGCCACATCCTTTCCGACTCTGTCCAGTAGCCCGAGGCCGGTACGACGTCGCAGTGAGCTCCCCAGCCCATCGTCGACATGTCCGTCGTGACCACTTTCTGCTGCATGACCAGACCAATCTGGGCACCGCGTTGATAAGTCGGGGTTTTGCCATGGTTTCAGCGCACTCAAGCACCTGCGAGTGACCACAACGTGGGCACGGCCCGTTTTCCATGCCCTTCTCTGTACTTGTGTTTTCAGCCATAACTGGAGGGGGCGCATATAGAGTAGACCAAGGTGACAAACCATCGCGGCCGCCGCCATCCATTCCAAGAGCCTCTGATATTCCTTCAGTGCTACGGGCCGGCCCAGCCTGCATGTGTTCAGAGCGGACGTTAAATCTAGTGAATGCTCCCGGCTCAGATGTGCTCTCATTGAGTCCAACTGCACCCCCAGATACATGATTGACTGGCTGGGGCGTAACATGCTTTCTTGTTTGTTCACACAAAGACCCAAACTCTCCAGGTGAAGTAACAGAGTGCATTTGTGGCTGTTGAGCACATCCTCTGAATGGGCCAAGACCAGCCAATCGTCCAAATAATTCAATATTCGCATTCCGCTCGCGAGGGTAAAGTGATGAATCCACACATTTCGTAAACATACGTAGCACCAGTGCTAGCCCGAACGGCATCACCGTGAACTGATACGCTATGCCTTCGAATGCAAATCTCAGAAAGTGCCTGTGACGAGGGGAGATCTGGATATGAAAATGTGTCTTTCAGGTTCACCGAAACAAACCAATCTCCGGGTCGAACCTCTTTGAGTATCTGCTTTAGCGTTGTCATTTTGAAAGCGCATTTGTACAACGCACGGTTGATTGGTCTCAAATCTAATATTGGACAGAGACCAACATCTTTCTTTGGAACGACAAAGTACCGGCTGTAAAACCCGCTCTCTCTCTCGCTCGGCGGGACCACTTCTATCACACGTTTCGGGAGGAGATTGAGAATTTCTTGCCTCAGAACCGGCTCGTTGTGTGCCGGAACTGTCGACATGCCCACGGGGTCGTATTCAGAAAGCACACGGGACGAGTGGGAGCACTGTATGTTAGAGAGGATCGTGCCTCGCCAATCAACGGGGTGCACAAGCCTTCTGCTGAATGTTTGAGCGACACAAACGTGCGTGTGTGCGAGATGTTGAGGCTGCAGGGGTCCGACACCGGGCGTGAGCATTGCCAGATACACAGGGAAACTACGAGCCCGACGTTAATTGCGCCATTTTGCGCGGTCGCCCACGGCGGTTCGCTGGTGGCGGTGACATATTGCCAAGAGAAATCACCAAGGGTGATGTTCCTCCGGGCCCTAGGCACCCGCACTGAGAATTCCTCGCAGTACGGGCAGCCCGACCCGGTGAGGTGAGACCCAGGCAACGGATGCAGAACTCTTGGGTGTCCGGGGCCTCGATGGGTCCCGAACACAGTGTGCAAACGTTCAACATGCTGGAATGCCGAGAGGGAAATCCGTCTTCTTGCGTTTTCTCTACAGCTGTCTTCAGAAGGATACATGAAAGAGGAAGATTCTAAGTTTATGCCGCCAATATATATTTATTGCATTATATAGTGGCAGGGCCCCGCCCCCATTCGCCGTCTTGGCTGCCATTGGCCAGTGAGAGTTGCAACTTCACTGGCGTTGTGCAATAAGATTTCAGGTAGGTTAGGAAGGAAGGGAGTCCCCAAGGCGTTAATGCCATGTCGAGAGACCGTTCTCGAGAGGGAACACACACATACAGCAGCATAATTTTAAAAATAACAATCAGAATGTACACAATAATTAAATTGAAGTTTATAAAATGATCAATTCACTATTAAGGCCATTTTGTCATGACAATCCTGCATGAAAATTTACTAAATGAACAATTCACTCTTGGGCACATTTTGTCATGACAATCCTACAAAAATAACTCCCTTGAACACAAGATGAAATATGAAGGGCACTCTGGAAGCTTCAGAATGTTCCAGGAGATTATTGAGGGCCTTTTCCTTGTCCTCTTCCTCCATTACAAGGAAACAATGCTCTTCCACTGGCCCCCTGAGCAGATGTCTGTTGTAATGGAGCCATTTCACAACTTCTGTCTGGGATTACTGGGATCTCCTTCATTACAGAATATTGAAGGAAAATGTTACTTTAATATTTCTTATTAATGTGTGTGTGTCTATATATTTATATATTTTTATATATATATATATATATATATATATATATAGTGACGGGGTGAAGTACACGACATGAGGATAGAGGTAAGTTCCCCGAAGGGTGGATTTTATTAACCAGTATGTGGGGGAAATAGCCAACGTGAGGGGTTTTCCGGTGCTCGGTGCTCGGCCTTCTCTCTTTATATCTCTCCGTGCGCAGTGCTGTGTGGGTCCGTGAAGTCCGTGCGTAGTGAGGGCTGGCGGTCACACACTGCTGTCTGGGGAAATAACAGAGATAGGTTAGCCGAGTCTTTGGAGACATCTCTCACCTCTGTGTTCGTCGGTGCGGCTTATAAAGCCAGAGCTTGATGGGGCGCAGGTGTGACCGCTCAGCCCGTAATGAGCAGGTGCAGGTGTACCTGCTATGTTTCCAGGGCGACGCTAATGAGAGCTCGGGACACGTTTCACCCCCCCCACCCCCCCCCCCAAGCGTCGTCCTGTCCCTGTGGAGAAGTGGGGAGATTGGGGGAGGGCGGGGAGTGGAGCCTGACAGACTTGCGAAAGCTGACCATATCCTTGAGAGACCATCGGCGTTTGCGTTGGCCATCCCCGCCCGGTGTTGTACGGTGAAGTGGAAGTCCTGGAGCGTGAGGAACCACTGAGTCACCCTGGCATTTGTGTCCTTTGCTCGGGCCATCCACTGTAGAGGGGCGTGGTCAGTGATCAGGGTGAACTGGTGGCCGAGGAGGTAATAGCGGAGCTCCAGGACCACCCACTTGACGGCCAATGCCTCCTTCTCGATCCAACAGCTCGTCAACCCACGGCATCAGGTAGCTGTTGAACTCAGAGACTTCGTTTAAGCGGCAGAAGTCATTGCAGAAGCGGAAGGTGCCGTTGGGCTTCGGAACCATGACGATGGGGCTGGACCACAGGCTGCGTGATAGCTCAATGGTCCCTAACCTCAGCATCTCCTGTACCTCTTCCTCGATAGCGTGTCGCCGAGCCTCCGGAACCCGATAGGGCCGCTGCCGGACGATCACTCCGGGTGCTGTGCGGATATCGTGCTTGAGTACGTGGGTCCGCCCAGGCTGGGGAGAGAACACATCGGTGAAGTCAAGTCATCTTTATTTATATAGCGCTTTAAACAAAAAAGATTGCGTCAAAGCAACTGAACAACATTAATTAGGAAAACAATGTGTCAATAATGCAAAATGACAGTTAAAGGCAGTTCATCATTGAATTCAGTGATGTCATCATGCAGCTCAGTTCAGTTTAAATAGTATCTGTGCAATAATTTGCAATCAAGTCAACGATATCTCTGTAAATGAAGTGTCCCCTACTAAGCAAGCCAGAGGCGACAGCGGCAAGGAACCAAAACTCCATCAGTGACAGAATGGAGAAAAAAAACTTGGGAGAAACCAGGCTCAGTTGGGGGGCCAGTTCTCCTTTGGCCAAACGAAACCAGCAGTTCAATTCCAGGCTGCAGCAAAGTCAGATTGTGCAGAAGAATCATCTGTTTCCTGTGGTCTTGTCCCGGTGGTCGTCTGAGACAAGGTCTTTACAGGGGATCTGTCTCTGGGGCTCTAGTCCTGGTCTCTGATGTCTTTCAGGGCTGTAGAGGTCCTTTCTAGGTGCTGATCCACCATCTGGGCTGGATACATACTGGATCCGTGTGACTGCAGTGACCCTCTGACTTGGATACAGACTGGATCTGGTGGCTATGGTGACCTCGGAATAAGAGAGAAAGAGACTAATGTGAGCGTAGATGCCATTCTTCTAACGATGTAGCAAGTACATCGGGTGTTATGCGAAGTGTTCCCGGTTTACCTAATTAATGCAGCCTTAAAATCCTATAACGGATTTGGATATTAAAAGCGTATTAGTATGTTATGTGTAAGCCAGGTTAAAGAGATGGGTTTTTAATCTAGATTTAAACTGCAAGAGTGTGTCAGCCTCCCGAACAATGTTAGGTAGGTTATTCCAGAGTTTGGGCGTTAAATATGAGAAGGATCTGCCGCCCGCAGTTGACTTTGATATTCTAGGTATTATCAAATTGCCAGAGTTTTGAGAACAGAGCGGACGTGGAGGACTATAATGTAACAAGAGCTCGTTCAAATACTGAGGTGCTAAACCATTCAGGGCTTTATAAGTAATAAGCAAGATTTTAAAATCTATACGATGTTTGATAGGGAGCCAGTGCAGTGTTGACAGGACCGGGCTAATATGATCATACTTCCTGGTTCTAGTAAGAACTCTAGCTGCTGCATTTTGGACTAACTGGAGTTTGTTTACTAAGCGTGCAGAACAACCACCCAATAGAGCATTACAATAGTCTAACCTTGAGGTCATAAATGCATGGATTAACATTTCTGCATTTGATATTGAGAGCATAGGCCGTAATGTAGATATATTTTTGAGATGGAAAAATGCAGTTTTACAAATGCTAGAAACGTGGCTTTCTAAGGAAAGGTTGCTATCAAATAGCACACCTAGGTTCCTAACTGATGACGAAGAATTGACAGAGCAGCCATCAAGGCTTAGACAGCGTTCTAGGTCATTACATGCAGAGCTTTTTGGCCCTATAATTAACACCTCTGTTTTTTCAGAATTTAGCAGTAAGAAATTACTCGTCATCCAGTTTTTTATATCAACTATGCACTCCGTTAGTTTTTCAAATTGGTATTGTTTCGCTGGGCCACGAAGAAATATAGAGCTGAGTATCATCAGCATAACAGTGAAAGCTAACACCGTGTTTCCTGATGATATCTCCCAAGGGTAACATGGAAAGCGTGAAGAGTAACGGCCCTAGTACTGAGCCTTGCGGTACTCCATACTGCACTTGTGAACAATATGATACCTCTTCATTCACTGCTATGAACTGATGGCGGTCATATAAGTATGACTTAAACCATGCTAATGCACTTCCATTAATGCCAACAAAGTGTTCTGGTCTATACAAAAGAATAGTGTGGTCAATAGTGTCGAACGCAGCACTAAGATCCAATAGCACTAATAGAGAGATACAACCACGATCAGATGATAAGAGCAGGTCATTTGTAACTCTAAGGAGAGCAGTCTCAGTACTATGATATGGTCTAAATCCTGACTGGAAATCCTCACAGATGCCATTTTTCTCTAAGAAGGAATATAATTGTGAGGATACTACCTTTTCTAGTAACTTGGAAAGAAAAGGGAGATTCGAGATCGGTCTATAATTAACTAGTTTTTTGGGGTCAAGTTGTGGTTTTTTGATGAGAGGCTTAATAACAGCCAGTTTAAAGGTTTTGGGGACATACCCTAATAACAATGAGGAATTAATAATAGTCAGAAGAGGATCTATGACTTCTGGAAGCACCTCTTTTAGGAGCTTAGGGTCTAACATCTTTTAGGGTCTAACATACATGTTGTTGGTTTAGATGATTTAACAAGTTTATACAATTCTTCCTCTCCTATAGTAGAGAATGAGTGGAACTGTTCCTCAGGGGATCTATAGTGCACTGTCTGATGTGATACTGTAGCTGATGGCTGCATGGTTACAATTTTATCTCTAATAGTATCGACTTTAGAAGTAAAGTAGTTCATAATGTCATTACTGCTGTGATGTTGAGAAATGTCAACACTTGTTGATGCTTTATTTTTCATTAATTTAGCCACTGTATTGAATAAATACCTGGGGTTATGTTTGTTTTCTTCTAAAAGAGACGAAAAGTAATCAGATTTAACAGTTTTTAAATGCTTTTCTGTAAGATAGGTTACTTTCCCTCCAAGCAATATGAAATACCTCTAGTTTTGTTTTCCTCCAGCTGCGCTCCATTTTCCGGCTTCTCTCTTTAGGGTGCGAGTGTGCTCATTACACCACGGTGTCAGACTGTTTTCCTTAACCTTCCTTAAGCGTAAAGGAGGAACTGTATTTAAAATGCTAGAAAAGAGAGAGTCCATAGTTTCTATTACATCAAGTTGTTCTGAGGTTTTGGATATGCTAAGGAATTGGGATACATCAGGAAGATTACTTACAAAGCAGTCTTTTGTGGTAGAAGTGATGGTTCTACCATACTTGTAACAAGAAGTAGAATTTACAGTTTTAGCTATATGAAGTTTGCACAAAACTAAATAATGATCTGAGATGTCATCGCTTGGCTGCATAATTTCAACACCATCAACATCAATTCCATGTGACAGTATTAAATCTAGAGTATGATTTCGACAATGAGTAGGTCCTGAGACGTGTTGTCTAACCCCAATAGAGTTCAGAATGTCTATAAATGCTGATCCCAATGCATCTTTTTCATTATCAACATGGATATTAAAATCACCAACAATTAAAATTTTATCTGCAGCCAGCACTAACTCGGATGTAAAATCAGCAAACTCTTTAATAAACTCTGTATGGTGCCCTGGTGGCCAGTATACAGTAGCCAGTACAAACATCACAGGGGATTTATAATTAACATTTGTTTCTCTGGATAATGTTATATTAAGCACCAATACGGGGTGAAGAAGTACACTACACGAGGATAGAGGTAAGTTCCCTGAAGGATGGATTTTATTAACCAGTATGTGGGGGAAATAGCCAACGTGAGGGTTTTTCCGGTGCTCGGTGCTCGGCCTCTCTCTCCTATATCTCTCCGTGCGCAGTGCTGTGTGGGTCCGTGAAGTCCGTGCGTAGTGACGGCTGGCGGTCACACACTGCTGTCTGGGGAAATAACAGAGATACGTTAGCCGAGTCTTTGGAGACACCTCTGTGTTCCCTCTGTGTTCGTCGGTGCGGCTTATAAAGCCAGAGCTTGATGGGGCGCAGGTGTGACCGCTCAGCCCGTAATGAGCAAGTGCAGGTGTACCTGCTCTGTTTCCAGGGCGACGCTGATGAGAGCTCGGGACACGTGTCACAATATATAGATAGATAGATAGATAGATAGATAGATAGATAGATAGATAGATAGATGGCACCTATTTATCTAAGATAGATAAATAGACAGATTTGAGACATACCTCACAAGCGTAGCCTGTTATCCAATTGGAAGGGCCTCTTGTAGGGGATATGCACTGTAATATATATGTATCTTGGTTAATTTCATATTGGTCAGAAGGGGGTGATAATGTAATGGTAGGCTGGAGGAAATGTCCAGTACCTTTCAGAGAAAACTCCAAAGTTCTCCAGAAGAATAAAGTCCACCATCTCCGTATGACTGGAATGTCACAATGGAAGACACAAACATAGAGAAATCTTTAAATATCAACTGTTACAACATCATAAAGGTCAATTACTTTAACTGGTTACTACTTACAGATGTAAAATCAAAGGGTGCTCCCAAAACAAGATGTACTGGAAAACAACAAAAAATAAGAATATTCTCCCTGTAAATGGCACGAAAAAACCTTCCTTGTTCCTTATTTAAATAATCTAATTTAAATAAAATAATCACACCAATAATTGGTTGCAAAAATGTGTAGTATAGTCTAAAATAATTATGTGCACAGCTAAACTATTATGTAATAATAAATTGTGAGTACATATATTAAACAAACAACTCAAGATATTTATATCTCCACAGACAACTGCCTTGTTGAAGTGGATTTGAAGATCGCTTTTTAATTTGACCAGTTTGGCTGGCTTAAACATGCTGGTCAAGCAGAAAATTGCTGGTAATCGCTGTAACACTTGTTGCACTGCTGCAGTAATGTAGCACCTCTCTGAATCCTAATAGGCCTACGTCTCTACAAGAGATGAAGCCATAAACAGTTATCATTTATTATTAAAATAACTAAACTACAAGGTAATATTTACACACAAACAATGCATATAACATAGGAAATTAAAGCAAATGAATAATAAACCTCTTCAAAACTTAACGACAAGGCCTGTCCACTGCATGCATCTGAAAATTAATAGAAACATCCACAGAAAAAGTCAACAAAACAAATTCAAGCTTCAATATAATAAAGCCAAGCACACATTAAGTACTTAGCGGATAAATGCTTAACGTTATATATACGATAATTATTAAACATATGATAATAAATACATTACAAACTACTCACCGTGCTCTCTCGTTGTCAATAACTCCGCCCCTCACTTCTGGTTCTGTGGCTGCGGTTCTGAAACTGCTGGTGCTGCATGACTGCAGCTGGATATATCTCTATGAAAGACACTCTGTAGGACAAAGCAGCGACCACAAATTCCATAGATCGACTCATGTTACGTGCACAAATAAAAGCCTAACAGTGTGTGCTTGTGTGTGTCTGTTTGTTGAATTTCTCTCTCTGATAAAATAATTTACCTATTAAACTGTGGCATTAAATGCCAATATGAATATCAATATGACGTAATAGAAGAATAATGTACACGTATATGAATGTACACAAATATTTATTTTTTTCTGAAATAATGTTTATTTTTCATATTACTTTTATGACTGGGTATTTAAAAATGTAATTGAATAAGTCTGAATGAAAACTTACTCGTAAAGTAAGATCTGGGGGTTCAAACATTCCGACAAGCGCACGTGATTGGGGAAAAAAGTAAAGATGCGTTCGACTTCATGCAGCGCAGACCTATCGGCGAGAGTAGCCGCTTGCAGTCATGGGCGGAATTGAAAGCGGAGATGTGAAGTTGGACACTTTCTGCTCCCGGTAGTGATGCTCTCGTGGTGTTTGCATACTCTTATCACAGATGAAGTGAATACCATGAAATGTTTGTCAAATGCACAGTTTCAGAAACATTTTCATGAAGCAAAAGAAACACTTTTAATATACTGTTTAATACAGCACCACCAGTACAAGAATAAAGTTCAACATAATCATATACTAATTAAATACCGATGAAGTGGAGGTATAATTGCTTTTATCAGTGTTTTTTTTATTAAATGTGAGTCAATATAACATTGCCACTACAGTAAAAAAGCTTTTACTGTTCTAAAAACAGATTTGTGAGCAGTATTGGAATTGAAAATGTTAGAAACATACTTCATTGTTGTCATGTGGTGAATTTGGCCAATCGTGAAACAGCTGTGTCATAATCAGCACTCCTGCAATCAGCAAACGCTCTTGAGAAACTGCGCCAGCTGAGTCAGCCGGCTCTTGAGAAACTGCGCCAGCTGAGTCAGCTGGCTGCTCTCGAAACATTATCGTGGTACTTTGATGCCATATATGACAGTGACGTGGCGTCGGACAAAATTTATAACCGGTTTGCACGTTTCAAGTCAGATTGCGATCGGTTTGCGCAGTGCTGCTTGAAGTCAAACGCACCTAACGGCTTAGTTTTTCGTTGATCACGTGATTCTATGAAAACAATACGTGCTCTGGCACAGAGCTTGAGAAATTGCACTGCTTACTCGATACGCACTTTGAAGCTTCTGTGTCATATGTAACATCACTACCATTTTAATTTTAGTTACTTAGTAATCAGGGATTTCCTTTGTGTGTGCATATTTATTTATTTACAGGTGATAAAACATTTTTTGTTTTCTTTTCAATTGGTAACCCTCTTCCAAATGTGGGTGGTTCCTCTGTACTTCACCACAAAGCTGCACTGGTGGAGGTTTCTGGTGACATGGTTCATCTTCTCTGTTGTTACGGCCTTCATCTCTTTTCGTGCTACCCGCAAACCACTAGACTGCACCACTCCAAGGTAACAAAAAAATGTATCATGATCGGACTTTGAGCCCGATGAGCTGTGGTTTACTTTCTCTGCCCGACCTTTTATCAACTGTCTCTTTTTAAAGTACGAGTGTGCACTATTGACCAAAAATGATATCTCAATATTTTGGGGGATTTTGACAACAACACTGAGACAATATTTTGTGGAGTGTGTTTTTGTGCCAGACCAGTACCTTGGTTGGTTTAGGTCTGTCATGGACAGGTTACTCCCAAAGCTTTTCATATTCTGTGTGATGGTTGGTTCACAGCAGTGACAGCGTTTTCAACTAGGCTATATATGTTTTCTTCAAAGCAATATTTGTATAAATGTAATGTAATGATTTAAAAAAAAAAAAAATCAAAATGATACTTTACGTATAAAATATTAACTGCTAACAGGTGGTAACAAGTCACTGTTTTGATAAGTCATTGATTCATTCATTCATTCATTCAAATGGCTGATTCTGTGTGATATTTTCTTTCACCAGCCAGTTTAGCTACTAAATGAAGTTACCTGCCATTCAGAACTTCTACCAGCCAAAACAAAAATATCAGAAATAAACAAGATTATCAAAGTAACAGCTTAGATTTAAATTTATTTATATTTTATATTAACATTTATTATTAAAATAAATCAATATTGAAGCCTCACCTCTATTGACATCTATTCAAAATATTAGTATTGACTAAAATTAGAATATTATATTTAAAAACATTAGTGTTGATGGTAAATGTTCAAGGCGTCAGTCCAAAACAGTCAATCTAATTACTATACAGACAAAAGTTCACTTCAGGAATAAAAAAAGTGGTGTCAGTAAGTTTGAATTGAGGTATAAGGTTGAATTAAGGTCAGTACGTACAGTACATATTTGTTCCAAATCACTGTATTTCAAAGAAAATAATATAAGTGATGCTGTTGCATACATTATTTTGAACAGTAGTAGTCATAGTTGGGTGTTGCCAGTGTGAGTAAATCATATAAAACAGTGTGTTCAAATTTTCAAGACCACCCTCTTAACACTATGTATGCTAATGTTTGAGGCTCCTTATAAGGGAAGGGCTGTAATAATGATGACATGCATATACACTTTTTTCAAGTCATGCATTCCCTGAGAATTGAACATTGCTGTTGTTAGTGCCATGCTCTACTGTTTGAGGAGTCTAAAGAAAGGTTCAAATAAAATCATAAAGTTTAGAGATGATTCAAAGTAATTTGGCAGTAAATAACTCTGAGCAAAACACATTTTTGTATTTATTTTCTCTTTTTATTTTTGGGGTGATACTGGATTCTTTGTGAGATTCATATCTTGGTGATTTTATTCTATTTTATCTTTCTCTCCATACAGGTTTGTTTATAAATGGTTCCTCCTATTGTACAAGATCAGCTACACCACAGGCATTGTGGGCTATACTGTTGTTATGTTCACCCTCTTTGGCATAAATCTTATATTTAGGTGAGTTGTTAAGCTTCATGTTTAAAAGCACTGTACTTTGTTGTTGTTGTTTTTTATAAAAATTGATTTCAGGTTAAAATGCATAAGAATGTATAGGAAAGTGTTTGTTTTGGATTCTCCAACTAATGTTCACCATCTCTTTTATGTTTTTCATAATTTTAAGAATATTTGCTTTTTTATTTATTCTTAATTTGATTAATAATAAATGTAGTTAATAAATTGTCCCGTCATTTGACAAATGAAGTAAAAAGTACAAATAATTAATTTCATTTTTCAAATAATAATAATAATAATGTTATAATTTAAACCTGAAATTCATTACTTTAGCCAGTCAACAAAAGAGTTTGTCAATGATTGTTGTCAGTTAAAAACTGGCAAAATGCAGGGGGAAGGAAGCATAGCTAAATCCATTTTATTTATTAATGTTTCCTTGTGATGAAGGATTTTGGACACACATGGGTATAGATTTGTTTGCTACCATAATAAATAATAAATAATACAAAATAAATCAGATTTCATACTCAAGTGTGGTATGCATAATGCAGTGCATTACTTTACAACCTCACAATCCAACCAAACCAAATTAATCATCAAACATTCTTGATTATTGATAATTAGTAATCATATTATTAATCATATTAATAAGTTTCACAAGCTTATTAAAAGGTTAATGTATGACGACAACAATCCAATTGACAATTTGGAAAAGTAGTCCGCTGGACATCAAGAGAACCCTACACTCTGACGTCCACAGAGGCTATTTAGGGGACATTTACGGGAACATTCACAGGATTTCCAGTGGCCATTTGGGATGTAGGGATTTTCGCTTTATGTCCTCTGAGTGTCATTTTATTTTACATTTAGGCTAACCAAAGACAGAAGACACACTGTAAGGAGAAAAATATTTTTATTTTAATTGAACAATTGTGAAGGTGCAGTGCTCTTTCCATGTGTGTGTGTGTGTGTGTGTGTGTGTGTGTGTGGTTGTCAGCTGTTATGTTAGTCCGAAGTCAATTCTCCCCATTGTTTTCTAACCTAAAACAACAAAATGAACACATTCAGTAGTAGGGCTGGGCTATATGACCTAAAATCAAAACCTTGATTAATTGAACACTTTACCTCGATTACGATTATTGAACGGTTATTTTATTTATTTTTTGCCTTCATAGTTCATTAGGATTGTACTGTAAATATACTCCGCTATTAAAGGTGGGATTTTTTTTTTCTAATGAAAGAGTTCATTTCTTATCTTAGTCATTTTAAAATAATTGAAGGACACAAACTATTTATGGTTATTTGTTGAAAATTTCAAACAATTGAAATTAAAGCACACATTGTTTGAAAAGATGTCTTATGAAAAAAGCCGCATTTCAGTTTTATTGTTAAAAAGCAAGTTTCCAAAAAATGAAAAAAAAAAAATGAAAACTGCTTTCCTTTTTTGCAAACAAAATCAATCAATGAATAATGCCATGTCAAAAGTAGAAAATAACCAGCATCTTGCAAACAAAATACATTTTAAATACTGTCATGCAAAAAGCATAAAATAATGGAAGTCGTGGCCTAGTGGTTAGAGTGTTGGACTTGCAATCCAAGGGTTGCAAGTTCGAGTCTCGGGCCGGCAGGAATTGTAGGTAGGGGGGAGTGAATGTACAGCGCTCTCTCCACTTTCAATACCACGACTGAGGTGCCCTTGAGCAAGGCACCGAACCCCCAACTGCTCCCCGGGCGCCGCAGCATAAATAGCTGCACACTGCTCCGGGTGTGTGTTCACGGTGTGTGTGTGTGCACTTTGGATGGGTTAAAAGCAGAGCACGAATTCCGAGTATGGGTCACCATACTTGGCTGTATGTCACTGTCACTCACTCACTTGTCACATAACTTATCTCTTCTAATAACATATCTCTTCTAAATGAATATAATTTTAAATAATGCAATGAAAAGTAGAAAAAAAGAACTGATAGGAGAAAGAGTAGGATATCATCTCAGCGATCTTGTCCTGTCATGCTATATGTGCAAGTACTTAATCTAGGTTCTTATTGGCCATTCACATAAAACATGTCTTTTTGTCTAAAACCGTGAGATGCAGCGCTTGCTGCTCATCATGGTTTTTAAAAAAGAGCAGTGCAGAATGACTTCTCCGACATGTTGCCGTCAAATACAAAAGTTGACATGCAAACCTGCTACTGTAAACCAGAGCTGGCTCTGCTGTAAACAAAAGCTCGTAACGCTTGCCCCACCTCCAGGGTCTCCTGTTTTGGAACTGACATTGATGAGCGGCGCTGCATTTAAAAGTTTAAATTCTTTCTTTTAGAATGCCACTCACGTGTGAAATGCTGCAAAAGATGGCAGAACAATGCTCATATAGCACTGACTACACACTTTTTTAGTATGGATTAAAAACCGAAATAATCGACATGGGAAAATTACGTTTGTTAGAGGTTCTGAATTTCGGTTTTGATTTATTTTTGATTAACTGTCCAGCCCTATTCAGTAGTGTTATGATTTTATGTCTAGGAGTATAGTCCATAGAAAAATTATTTGTAAAGACTATTTGGATTTAGACAAAGCAGTCAGATATTTAGCACACATATGAAGATATCCGTCCCAAATGGACTTTTTGCTGCATAGGTGCCTCAATATCTGTCACAGTTGTTATAGTAGCTACAGTGGGGAAAATATTTATTTGATCCCCTGATGATTTTGTAAGTTTGCCCACTTACAAAGAAATGAAGGGTCTGTAATTTTAATGGTAGGTTTATTTTAATGGATAGTGACAGAATACCAACCAAAAAAATCCAGAAAAAAAACATTATATAAAGTTTAGAGATTGATTTGCATTTCAGTGAGTGAAATAATTATTTGATCCCCTACCATCCAGCTAGAATTATGGCTCCCATAGAGTGGTTATGTGTTAAGAAGTTACTCCTAATGTCAGCTCTTTAGGTGTATAAAAGACACCTGTCCACACAATCTGTATCTTCCATGTCAACCTCTCCCACCACCATGGGCAAGACCAAAGAGCTGTCAAAGGATGTCAGAGACAAGACTGTAGATCTGCACAAGGCTGAAATGGGCTACAAGACCATCAGCAAGAAGCTTGGTGAGAAGGAGACAACTGTTGGTGCGATTATTCGGAAATGGAAGAAATACAAAATAGACCATGAGGCAAAATCTGATTGATGGTTAAGGATGATCATGAGAAAAGTGAAGGATCAGCCCAGAACTACATGGGAGGAGCTTGTTAATGATCAGTTGGGGCACAGTCACCAAGCAAACCATTGGTAACATACTACACCACAATGGACTGAAATCCTGCAGCATCCGCAAGGTCCCACTGCTCAAGAAGGCACATGTACAGGCCTGTTTAAAGTTTATCAATGAACATCTAAATGATTCAGAGAAGGCTTGGGAGAAATTGAGCTCTTTGGCATTAACTCGACTCGCCATGTTTGGAGGAAGAGAAATGCTGACTATGAACCTAAGAAAACCATCCCTACAGTCAAGCACAGATGTGGAAACATTATGCTTTGGGGCTGCTTTTCTGCTAAGGGTACAAGACGACTTCACCGCATTGAGGGGCAAATGGACGGGGCCATGTATGTAAAATCTTGGACGAGAACCTCCTTCCCCTCTGCCAGAACACTGAAGATGTGTCATGGATAAGTCTTCAAGGATTACAGTGTCCCAAAATATACCGCCGAGGCAACAAAGGAGTGGCTCAAGAAGAAGCACATAAAGGTTATGGAATGGCCTAGCCAGTCTCCAGACCTCAATCGTATAGAAAATCTGTGGAAGGAGCTGAAACTTTGAGTTGCCAAACAACAGCCAAGAAACCTTAAGGATTTAGAGAGAATCTGTAAAGAGGAGTGGACCGAAATCCCTCCTGAGATGTGTGCAAACCTGGTTACCAACTACAAAAAACGTCTTACCTCTTACCTCTTGCCAACAAGGGTTTCTGCACCAAGTACTAATTCATGTTTTGCTTGACTTTAAAAAATTATTTCACTCACTGAAATGCAAATCAATTTCTAAGCTTTATATAATGTGTTTTTTTTTTTCTGGATTTTTTTGGTTGGTATTTTGTCTCTATACATTCAAATAAACCTACCATAAAAATTACAGACCCTTCATTTCTTTGTAAGTGGGCAAACTTACAAAGTAAGCAGGGGTTCAAATAATAATTTCCCCACTATAATGTCTACAAATCTACAAGTTAAAATACCTTTTCAAAAACTCAAAGCCATGTCTGAGAAAATCACCAGAAGGACCATTAACCATCACTATGCAGCTGTGTGTTGCCATGGATACATGCTGCATGACTTCAATAAGGTTCAATATGTGCTCCTGTTATGGCAATCTGCCACATTCACTCAACCAAGAGTGCGAGTTATATACAAGGAAGGCTTTACTTACAGTGCAGATGATTTATTCCCGTTGATTTTTTGATTCTTCCCGTTGCTTGACGTTATTGATGAGGGTTGAGTAGTTCTTTACATCTGCCAATTAACTAACTCGTAATTATATGAAAAGCGATACCAATATATAAAAACAAAAAAACAAAAGATATACCATGGTATTCCTGAAAAGCATCAAGTAAGAAAATGAAATGCAACACTAAGCAAACATTCTTCCTGTAGAAAGCTGTATTGGCTTGGTGTCCTCGGGTAGTGTGCTCCTGTATAACACCGGCAAAACCAGTGATGCCATCAAACGGTGTCGCTAATAGCTACTTCCTGCCAGGTTCCTTAAAGGGCTACACCCTTAAATTGGCTGCTAAAGCTCCCTTACCGGAAATAACGTCACATTTCTGAAGCGTGAAACATAAACCACACGAGCCAACTCAATAAATATAATGACACATGATAGACTTGAAAAGACAAACCTCTTTTTTAGTATATTTCAACATAAACACACATCGCTAGACAAGTAATAAACACAAATCCAAACGCACACAGCAGTGAACACACGCCCAGGGAGCAGTTGGGAGTTCGGTACCTTGCTTAAGGGTCTCACCTCAGTTGTGGTATTGAGGGTGGAATAGAGCGCTGGTTATTCACTCCCCCACCTTTTCTGCTGGACCTGAGAATCGAACCCGCAACCTTCGGGTTACAAGTCTGACTCTCTAACCATTAGGCCACAACTCACCCAAACAAGCAATAATACAAACACTCAGAATTCGTGCTCTGCATTCATAAAGTGAAAGTGAAAGTGACGTGACATTCAGCCAAGTATGGTGACCCATACTCAGAATTCGTGCTCTGCATTTAACCCATCCGAAGTGCACACACACAGAGCAGTGAACACACACACACACACACTGTGAACACACACCCGGAGCAGTGGGCAGCCATTTTATGCTGCGGCGCCCGGGGAGCAGTTGGGAGTTCGATGCCTTGCTCAAGGGCACCTAAGTCATGGTATTGAAGGTGGAGAGAGAACTGTACATGCACTCCCCCCACCCACAATTCCTGCCGGCCCGAGACTCGAACTCACAACCCTTCGATTGGGAGTCCGACTCTCTACCACTCATTAAACTATGACAGATCCTTTACTGCAAAAAGACGGTCACTGTGACATTCCAAAGTGATGAAACTATGGCGCCATGTGCTTATTAAAACCATTTTCATAGGTTTCATGTTATATTGTTGGCTTGGAAAATATGTAAATATGCATGCCCAGTTGCCGCAGCTGTGTCCCTTCTGACTAGAGACCTGCACGGGATGGATTTTTTAGTCCTGCTCCCGCAAGATTCTGTCCCACGCCCACCCTCTTCGTCATTTGGTTCATTTTAGCAAAATGTAATTAAAATGTTACATGTTACTTCCCTAACATATCTACTACTTACGCAAACATTAATCACACTACAAACAAGACAAAACTATAATGCTATAAGAAACAGAAAATATTAATTAATTGTTTACCAGGTTCTTTAGTCTATGCCAGCTCACCTCACCTCTTATCTGACAAGTCTTCAGGTTTGAGTCGTTTGTTCATCACGTGACAGCTTCATTAGCATAACCAATTCAGTCTGAGCCAGAAAGCGAATTGATTAGTTTGTCTTTTGAGTCTTCAGGTTTTTAGAGTCATTCGTTCATCACTTGACAGCCACATAAGCTTAACCAATGTGTTGGTTAGTTCACCTTTCGAGTCTTTCAAGTCATTCATTCTTTTGTCACGTGACGTGACAGCATTGGATAGAGAAATTAGTTAATAATTTACAACCTTCCCAAGTCTTACAAATGGGTGCATAGTTGTTATTATTATTATTATTATTATTATTATTGTTGTTATTGTTATTTACTCTTACAGTTATGTGATGCGTTTATCATAGCAAAGGCAACATAACATATGAATTCCATAAGCAGCTTGTGGGTTGATAATGTAAAACTCCGGATAAGTTTTCTTGCACGCATCCGTATTTATCGTATTTATTCCAAGTTTAAGAAAGAAACCCTTCTTAAATCTTTTGGAATGTTCTCAAATAAAAACACCTCATGGTGATCAAAAATATATTCACAAGGTTGATTCATTATCCCATTCAAAAACATGACGATCCTAACATAAATATACCAGTGATAATATACTGATACCATCTATTAGACTCGCTGCTTGAGAAAGGCTCCCAGCATCATCAGGGACCACACTCCCCCTGCTCTTCACCTGTTTGCCTCACTGCCATCAGGCAGACGCTTATGATCCATCCGATCACGGACAACCAGACTGAAGAACAGCTTCTATCTTCAAGCCATCAGACATCTTAACAACCAGCTATCCTTCATCTAAAACCGGAATACATGCTGCTCTTATGTTTACTTTTATTGTACCTGCACTGCCACTTTTTAATATTCCTTCATGTAGCTCTGTGACATTCTACAATGACATTTTGGACATTGCTCTACTCAGGAATACAATCGGAATGTGTGCTGCTCTTAAGTTTATTTATTGCATCTGCACTGCCACTTTAATTTTCCTTCATGTAGCTCTGCGTCACTCTACAATGACATTTTAGACACCGCTCTACCCAAATAATCATATTAGTACCTCAGGACTACTTATGAATATTTATAACTCTTAACACTGTCTACCTTTATTGTATCCGTTACTGCCACTTATTTGTATATAATGCTCTGTCCGTGTCTTTTTTGCCTATGGGCACTGAAGTTACTCAAAAATCTCAGTGCTCTACACGTCCGTCTATGTCTTTTATGTCTTGTTATTGTCACTGTACAGTATGTCTGAGCCTCGTCACAAGCATTTCAATGCCCAGTTTTCCCCAGTGTTAACTATGCAAATGACAAATAAATGTCTCTTGACTCTTGACAGTGTGTCAAAAATATATCACCCAGCCTTACACATGTTGTCAACTGCATAGATGTGATCATTTATGTTGAGTCTTATGTCACCTCTCTTTATGGTTTCAGAGTAAAGCCAGAAGAGGCTATGGATTTTGGCATTTCGCTTCTCTTTTATGGCCTGTACTATGGTGTACTTGGTCGGGATTTTGCAGAGATGTGTGCAGATTTTATGGCATCTACAGTTGGGGTAAGAGCTTAAATCTGTGGATAAACATTACATTGCTTTTACCTATAATATATGTTATGAACAGCAATTTACTTGATTACAATAAATTTAGCCTGATTGCTGTCTTACCAATTTCAAAAGCCATGTTTGTTTGAACAAGCTATGATGAGCCAAACTTTGTAGCAAAACTCTAGCATGAAAGCGTCCTCAAATTCTTGTCTATTTTCCCTCTGATTTTATTAACCAGGGTTCATGGAAAGCTGAAAATATCAACAAATTGTAAAACTGGGTCCTAAGGCTGAATTTATAGCTTCTAAAAGAAATAGAAATTAAAATTAAAATACTGTTCTGTGCTTATTTTATAGAAATCATCGGTATATTTTATTACATCTGTTATAAATTGCTTTGTCACGACAACCTGATGTGCAGATCTGTTGTTTCAGTATTACAATGCATCTGGAATGCCCACTAAGCACCTGTCAGACAGCATCTGTGCAGTCTGTGGTCAGCCAATTCTTGTGGATGTGAGTGAAGAAGGAATCATAGAGAACACATACAGACTGTCCTGCAATCATGTGTATCCTTTGTGTTTACATTTGTGTTCATTTGTCGTGTCTGCAAGCTCCAGGATTTGTACAGAGTTTGGAAAGTTTAGAAAATTTTTAATTTAACTTATGTTTTTTATGCGTATGAATTTTGAATATTGTCCTTGAAAATACTTGACATTGAAAGTAACAACAAAATGAAAGTAACAACAGGTGTACTGTCAAAAGCCAGTCGAGCTACATGGTCCTGCCTGTGAGTACTGGTCCCATTAGAGGACGCTGGATCCTCATGAATTTTACACCAGGAGCCTGATCCACATATTCTACACAATTATTAGTGAATGAGACCCATTGATATTTGCACTAGTTATATAGTGACTATCTCTCACCAGTTATATATTGCATATAATGTATCTGATTGCATCTGATTATTCTTTGAACACTGAGCAGTAACTGCATCTTGTCCTTTTTATATATATTTTACTTTTAAAAAATAAATTAATAAATCATATATATATATATATATATATATATATATATATATATATATATATATATATATATATATATATATATATATATATATATATAAGTATCATTATTAATTTATTTTTTGAAAGTTGTCTTAGTTTCAGGAATACCCATATATTGTTGCCATGGCAAACAAACAATTTGCAGAACAGTTTTTTGAAACCAGAAAACGTTATGCTTTATAATTAATAAGCTGTGGCTGAGTATCAAGCTTTTAAACCTCTGAACAACAGACCTTTATGTTAAGTGTATGTAACTATTGTTGTATTTTTTTTTCATCCATCCATCTCCTCATTATCTAAGCATATATAAGATAATGAGTCACCAAATGTGGATTGATTATATGTATATATTCATTCTATTTATATGCTTCTTGTTATGGTTGTATTTATTAAGTTTCAAGTTTATATTGATATTAGTAAAATTACATGTAACAATTTGACAACATTTCTAACTTTTTTTAAACCACAGACAATAGAGTTGTCATCATCTGGCATGTACACTAGATGCACGTATTTGTTTCCTTAACCTATTTTTTCTCAGATTCCATGAGTTTTGCATACGTGGCTGGTGCATTGTGGGTAAGAAGCAGACATGTCCATACTGCAAAGAAAAAGTTGACCTTAAAAGGATGTTCAGTAACCCGTATCCTTTTTGACCTCCAAAACACTCAAATCAGATAAATTCAACTTTAGCATATACATGTGTAACTCATCTCACACATTATAAATACTTTTTACAAGATCTGTATTCTATATCGCAGGGGTGGGGAATGTTGATCCTGGAGGGTCTGTGTCCCTGCAGAGTCTAGCTCCAGCTTAATCAAACACACCTGAACATGCCAATCAAGGTCTCCAGGATACAGGTAGGTATTTTTTTTTTTCGGGGTTGGAGCTAAACTCTGCAGGACAGTGACCCTCCAGCATCAACGTTCCCCATCCCTGCTATATAGAGTCTGTGTAATTAAAAAACCATTTAAGTCCTGTAATGCTTTAAGCAGGAAAAAAAATCCATCTCTTAGTTCATCGTCTTTATATTCTGGTTCAGATAAGTAAGGCTGGCAAATCTCTGAGAAAAAATTTGCAAGTCATCCTCTCTGTTGAAATATTCAGACATGTTTACGAATACTTTTTGTACATGGTTTTTGTACTTTTTGGACTGCAGCCTTTAAGTGGCCTTATGTGCCATTAGGGATATGCCGGTATCAAATTTTCATGTAGCGATTAATTGCTAATGCTTTTATCACGATATACGGTATTACCATGGTATTGAAATTTAGTTTTAAAAAAGTGGTCATAATTCAGTGTAACAGGTTAAATAACTTTTTTCTTATAACAAAACAACAATAAAGCAATACAGAAAAATGTATAAAGTTAAAAGTTTTACACAGTAAAACAGTTTTAAAGTGCAAAAGATCTATAAAGACCCATAGGTATCACTTTACAATAAGACCTCATTAGTTAACCTTAGTTCATGCATTAACATTCACAATGAGCAATAGCTACATTTGCTACAGAAATTATTAATCTTTGTTAAAAATACAAGTCTTTAAATAACACAGTTGCAACTTTCGATTTTAACAACGTGTTATTAAATATTGGAATACCTAAGACTAATGAATGTTCAGAAGAATTTTTCATTGGCAGTTTGTTAACTAATGTTAATTAATGAAGCCCTAATGTCTAGGGCATGTAGTCCTGATTAAAATGAAAAAAAAAAAAACAGTTTGAAAATAAATAGCCTATTAAGTCTAAATATTTAGATTGTGATGAACACCATAGTGAATACAATAATCTGAATGGCTATTTCAAATTATTTAAATATGTTTTAGAAAGTAGCGCAGCTGCTTTATTTATGGGATTTCCAGGGTAAGGGCTGCATTTTCTGCAGTTTAGCGCCATCTGCTGTCAGAGATTGAATGTGCTTTCATTCAGCGGTCTCTCACGTGTTCTCTCATGTGCTTCTCATCCGTGCTTGTTTACATCAGAGCGCACCAATACAATCTTGCCATGTCATGAAAGAGGAACGACTGACATGAACTGGCCTTGATCAATTAAGTCAATTAAGATCAATTAAGTCTCAGAGGGTCCAAGTATAAGCAGGGTGAGCCCTGTAGGAGGCAAGAGGGCTGAACTCACTGAGGTCAACCCAGCCTTGGATAATCATTCCAAACTATTTTGTACAGCCCCAGCACTTCTAAAAGGGCCAAGAGCGTACATGAAGTCAGGCAAATGCCTGAAGGATTAGACCTGCCCTTAGACTGTGCCCCTATAAGCAGATAGAATCTGAGCCTGTAAGGCTAGAATGTCCAAGTTATAGAACCTGGCGAAGGTGGACGGCAAGGCCCAGCCAGCTACCGCACAAATGTCTGTTATAGACACACCGCTAGACCACACCCAAGATGAGGCCATGCCCCTCATAAATCCTAAATCCTACTGGGCATTGCAGGCCCAGGGAGGAGAATGCTAGCGCAATAGCATCAACTAGCCATCGAAAAATTCTCTGCTTTGTGACCCCAGACCATTTGGTGCAAAAGGGACATTGCGGGGGTCTCCGAGCCAAATTAAGTAACCTCGTTTTATAATCCCCAAAAGCCAATCTGACACTCCAAGGATGGCTTCCAGGCCTCGGCCCATGTGGCGAGGGGTTGGATTGGTTCGGGTGATGGGTGGCCGTGAGGGGACTTGACACTCATGACAAGTGGAAGAGGAAATTTTCTCTTTTTGAGAATGTTTGTATTTTATTTGTTTGTCTGGGCACTTTTAAAATGGGCCCAGTATTCAAAAGAGTTTTTGTGACAAACATACTGCCACTGGCACCCAGAACCAAACCGAGCGCTTGGGGGCATAACAGAGGCCATTTGGGGGGTGGTCCAGCAATGGCGAAACTTTGCCTCCTCCTCTTTCTGTTCAGTAGATCAGGAAGGCACCTGAGGCGCAGGATCATCCTTAGCTGATGGCACTTGTGCAAATCTGCTGCCGCGCTTCCAGCCCGAGCCACTTTCAGTGTTCACACAGCTCTCAGCATTCGCACAGCTCTCAGCTCATCCCCTGCTGCTATTCTAAAGTTCTAAAATAGCAAATTTCTAAAGAGCAAATTTCTAGCAACGCTGTTGCAAATGTTGTATTGCGAGTGTGGCTCTTGCAGAAGGGCAATGAGCATGTCTCCTGTCTGGGTAACGCCCACACAGAGACTGCGTGCTCACTAAGATGGAGTGCTCTCAATTAGAGCATGAGTCTCGCTCTTCTTCACTCGTGGACCACCTTCAATGAAGGCAGCTCCACTCTCCCATTTCTCCTCTCTCAGCAAAAGCTTGGAGAAAGGAATAACAGAGCCATGAAGCTGAGCAACCGGGCTCGATTGATCCCACGCCAGCACAGAGCCTGTTTGCTCGCTCTCTCTGATCGGACTAGAAAGCTGTCATCTCTTATTGCTGCAGCTTTGTGTGTGTGCATCGCTGAAGCTGCACTCACACAGACAGGCTGCTTTCATTGAAAGCCAGAGTCTGTCCCTGATTCACCCGCGGATTCCCTTCTATGAATGCGGACCCGCTTTCATGTTTCTCTTATCCCAGTCACCTCGGAGAAAAAAAACGTTGAACTCACGGGCTGAGCGATCAGGCTTGAGTGATTTTCACGCCAGCACAAATCTCGCATGCTCACTTTGATCTGTCAGCATGTGTTAACATGTGAGGATTAGCGCTCATCATTACATCGTGTGGCTCAGTCATTCTAGGGGGATCGGAGTAGAATGCTGCACTAATGCGGCCCTGCCTCCCCCGCTTTGATGTTTCTCTTTTTCCAGTCACCCTGGAGAAAGAAAATTATGAACTTGCGGGGCTGAGCGATCAGGCTTGAGTGATTTTCACGCAGGTACAGCCCCGTGTTTGACTCTCCACGCAGCGCTTTGATCTGCCAGTGTGTTTACACTGAGGATTAGCGCCTCTCGTTTGTCGAACAGCTTAATCCTTCAAAGCAGATTGGAGCAGAATGTTGTAACCTGTGATCTACAATATCGCTGGCAGCTTCAAGCTTTGTGTGCCGCTCGAGCCATACCCACGCTGAGGCTGCGCTCACTAAGACAGACTGCTTTCATTACGAGAGTTTGTGTCTCACTCTGCTTTGCTCATGGTTCAGGCGGCCTTGATGCACTCGCAGTGAGAGCAGTCGCATGCTCGCCCTGTGAGCATGGAGACACAAACCCTATTCTCGTCTGCTACGAGCAGATCTGAGAGAATGCGTGCAGCACCTTTGATCTGCCAGGTGTGTTTACACATAAGGATCTTCAGTGCCCCTCTTCTAACAAGTGGTTTGATCCTTTTAGGCGGATTTAAAGAGATTGCCATCACAAGTGATTATTATCACTGACAGCTTCAGAGTTGGACGCATCTGGGCCATGCCCACACTAAGGCCATGCCCACGGAGGCAGACAGCTCTCGCTGTGAGAGCATTGAGTCCAGCAAAGCATCACAGCCTCTCTTATGCCTCCAAGCAGCCTGTTCTATTCCGGGTGCCGACGGCAGTGTGTTTGTTGTAATTGCAGTTGTGAACACTGGGCCCATCCAAATAGCACCCACACAACCAGCCACTATTATAGTGAGGAAAAAAAATAAATAAATAATAAATATATATATAAACAACTAATCATTTTCAAAAAGAGCGCAAATTGCCTCTTCCACTTATCATGAGTGTCGGGGCCCTACAAGGCGGCCTATTACGTCAAACCAATCCAACCCCTTGTTACGCGGGCCAAGGCCTGGCAGGCCATTCCCGGAGTGTCAGACTGGGTTTTGGAGATAATAAAACGAGGTTATACACTTTAATTCACTCGAAGACCCCTGCGATTCAGCAGTGTGGTTCCCACCTTAGTGCAGAGCAAGGACGCTCACATCTTGTGACCCAAGGTGATGAATTAACTGGCAAAATGAGCCTCAGAATTGGTTCCACCGGGTCAGAGTGAGTCAGGCTTCTACAGATGTTACTTTTTTATCCCCAAAAAAAGGATGGCAGTCTCCGGCTCATCCTCGATCTCAGACACCTGAAATGTGCCCTCATAAAAACGGCCATTCAGAATGACTACTCAGAAACAGATCCTCTAGCAAATATGCCCAGGGGACTGGTTCTTTTTCTGGATCTGAAAGACACTTACTTTCACATACAGGTAGCCCCCCATCACAGATGATTCTTGAGATTCGCCTTCAAGGGAGTAGCATATCAATACACGGTCCTGCCCTTCGGACTGTCCCTGGCTCCTTGCACTTTTGCACTTTGCCTCAAAAGACAACTCTCACTGCCCCACTTATTTTTCAAAGAGCGAGGATGCATTGGCCCACGATTAGCCCAACCTTCTCCTGTATGCTTTTCCCCTGATCGTTCTGATCCCTCAGGTAATCAGGCAAGTCAGAGAACATAGACACAGGGTCCTTCTGGTGGCCCACGCTCTGGAGGAGCTTTGGGTTTCAGAGCTGTCTCAGCTGCTGATAGCAGCCCCGTGGTCCATTCCCCTGAGGCAGGACCTTCTCTCTCAGGCGAACAGGACAACTCGACAACAACATACACACCTATGGGACCTCCAACTAGAACTTACAAACGTCAGTCAGTAGATCTCCCTGAGAGTGTCCTGAATACTATTTCACAGGCTAGAGCCCCCGTCTACGAGAGACCTCTATGCACTCTATGCCTCTATGCCGGCAGCCATATCACCCTGGAGCCCAAGACCGGTTGCCCACTGAAGCTAAGCAGGGCTGAGCCTGGTCAGTACGTGGATGGGAGACCTCCTGGGAAAACTAGGTTGCTGCTGAAAGAGGTGCTATTGAGGCCAGCAGGGGGTGCTCACCCTGTGGTCTGTGTGGGTCCTAGCGCCCCAGTGTAGTGATGGGGACACTATACTGTCAACAAGCACCGTCCTTCGGATGAGACGTTAAACCGAGGTCCTGACTATCTGTGGTCAGTAAAAATCCCAGGATGTCTTTCGAAAAGAGTAGAGGTGTGACCTCGGCATCCTGGCTAAATTTGCCCATTGGCCTCTGACCACCATGGCCTCCTAACAATCCCCATATCCGCTGATCTGCTTCATCACTCTGTCTCCTCTCCCCCAGTAAGCTGGTGTGTGGTGGGCGTTCTGGCGGAATATGGCTGCTGTCGCATCATCCAGGTGGATGCTGCACACTGGTGGTGGATGAGGAGATATACCCCCTGACTATGTAAAGCGCTTTGAGTGCCTAGAAAAGCGCTATATAAATGTAAGGAATTATTAAGGAATTACTTTAATGGTCTGTCTTTTCTGCCTGGTGCACAACCCATGGCGAAGACCCAGCTTCATGTGACATATCAGTGATATTGCCCTATCTACAAGAGCTTCTGGGCAGGGGCCACTGCCCTGCCAGGCTCTAAGTCTATGGGGCAGTTATAGCAGCTTCCTATGCTCCTATAGTCGGACAGTCTGTGGGCTGGAACAGCTTAGTTGTCCGTTTCGTGAGGGGATCCAGGAGGCTCCATCCACCCCGGTCCCCCATGGTCCCTGCATGGGAACTGCCCGCGGTCCTGAAAACCCTAAAGGGCTCCCACTTTGAGCCACTACAGTCTGCAGACTTAAAAAACTCTGTTGCTCAAAACCGCCTTGCTACTGGCATTAGCATTGGTTAAACGAGTAGGTGACTTGCAGGCTCTCTTGGTAACCTCTACCTGTCTTGAGTTTGGGCCTAACGACTCCAAAGTCCACCTAAAGCCAAGACATGGGTACATCCCTAAAGTGCTCTACACCTTGTTTAGAGCTTAGGTTATTACTCTCTCTGCGCTTCCTCTTTTTGAGGAGGACCAGGAGCTTAACCTTCTCTGCCCTGTTAGAGCACTGAGAATATATATTGAGCGTTCCGCCCCATTCAGGCAGTCAGAAAAACTCCTTATATGCTTTGGTGGCTGCACTAGAGGGTCCCCAGTCACAAAGAAGAGAATTTCTCAATGGTTAGTTGACGCTATTGTGCTAGCATACTCCTCTCTGGACCCCAAAGGAGTTAGAGCCCATTCCATTCGGGGCGTGGCCTCGTCTTGGGCATGGTCTAGCGGTGTGTCCATAGCAGACATTTGTGCGGCGGTTGGCTGGGCCTCGCTGTCCACCTTTGCCAGGTTATATAACTTGGATGTTCCAGCCTTGCAGGCTCAGATTCTATCTGCTTAAAGGGGCACATGCCTGTATAAGGCAGGTCTAATTCTTTAGCCATTGCTTGTCTTCAGGTACGCTATTGGCATTTTTAGAAGTGCTGAGGCTGTACAAAACTGTTTGAATGATTATTCAAAGCTGGGCTGACCTCAGTGAGTTCAGCCCTCTTACCTCCTGCAGGGCTCACTCTGCGTATAATTGGTCCCTCTGAGCCTTATTTGCTCAAGGCCAGTTCATGTCAGTCGTTCCTCTTTCATGGCACGGCGGGATTGTTCCCCATAGCGTCTAGAGACGCAGTACTCGTTCCCGTATCTCAGGGAAGTTACATAAGTAGCAGAGTATGTTTTCCCCATAGCGTCTAGCAACGCAGTATGAATTAAGTATTGAAAGGTAACTAAGGCTTTTTCTGGGTTATCTTGTTTCACTTTTCTTCCTAATACTTTACCAGGGATTAACAGTTAATCCTGCACAGAGTTTACATTTTTTTACTCACAGTTAAAAGTTAGGTTTAGGGTGTCAAATTTTGTGGGGGGCGGGGAATCATTCTGTTTAAGAATTTTCAAATTAGGTAAAAGTGGTGACACTCACTGATCACTTTTGTACACTTTCTATGGGGTTCTATGTGCTGACATAAATAATTGATAAAATGAAAAAAATATATTTATAAAAACACTAACAAATATGAAACATGACTGCTAAAGTCTTATAACCTGCATGTTTTCTTTCTCACATTGTAAAACAATCTTAGTTCAGTTTTTTTTTTCTTCTTTTTTTATAAATATAAATCATTTAGCACCTTAACTCCGTCCTTAGATGGGAGAGACCTCATGTCATGTATGGACAGCTACTGGACTGGCTGCGCTACCTTGTGGCCTGGCAGCCTATTATCATTGGACTGGTACAAGGCATCAATTACATACTGGGTTTGGAGTAATAGCACCAGCATAGAGGACGGGCATGCTTGACTCAATCTGCAGCAAATACTACTTTGGTTTCACTGGCACAGGGACACTTTTCAATGATTGATGCTAATGTGTTTTGCTGTGGTAATATGTCTTCAAATGAAATTCTATGAGCAGTCTGATGCTGGATGTTTTTATTTACATTTTTTCTTGTCAGACATTTGTTTATGGACTATTTGAAGTTTGAACCTTGAGTAATACATCAGTAGCATAATATATAAATGTTGCATATTAAATGTCCAATATGGTCTTTGAAATGTGCACGATTTCCCAAATGCACATTTGGTTTTATAAAAATAAATGGCATAAATATGTGTTCTCCATGTGCAGCTACTGTGCACATGCACTCTTTTATTAGTGTGAGCTAAATAATGAAGAAAAAAAAAAATGATTTTAAACTTCATTTCATACATTTAGAAAATTATTTAATATTATGCCACTCTTGTGAATGGAGTTGAGCACTTAAAATTATGAATCATGAAATTGTTATCCAGAAGTAATAATGATAAATAAATCACAATTATTAGCATTATAGACAGACAGTATAATGACAGACACTGGCAGACTTGTTAGGTGGTCAAATGGTCCTTTGCCCAGTTTCAGTAAGTCTGATAATACAGTACTATATAACCACTGCTGCACACACTGATATGCTGTTGGTGGTGTTGTGTGCAGACAACCACCGTTATGTCAACTCTTCCTGTTCTCTGAATTGCATAAAATGTATTTATGCCTGAAACAAATTAACTATTTGTGATTTACTTCTGCAAATATGCAGTATCCTGTACAAGTTTCTTTGCTTCTCTGGCAAATGTATTTGGTTTTACAGTTTAGATTTTTTGTTTTTTCTTCTAATACGAGACAAGGATACGGAGTAGGAGAATATTTGTTGGCACAGGTGACGTTTACAGTCCATATTATAGTATAGCATTTAACTTAAAAGTATAACATGGATGGTTTATTTCAGGGAGGTGACAGGGTGGAGAAACATGTATGCACAATCTTCCACAATCTGGTATTTATAAAGGGAATTTGGCACATACATATGGCGCACATATGGTTTTACTTCAAAATCTGTGCTGTACACACTTTTAGGATAAAATCTACAGTTTTATACATGAGACCTCTGATCTCTAAGTAATGTATTTAATGTACTTAATGTCTAAAAAAAAATGCATATATTTAAAATCACTGCATCAGGATGCTTAATTTCATGCTAGTAATGCTTTTCCCCTGATCGTTCTGATCCCTCAGGTAATCAGGCGAGTCAGGGAACATAGACACAGAAAGAAAGAAAGCCTTTTTTATTAAGTGTATTCCACTCTCTATTGTGAGTAGTCCCCGGTGACAACATAAGATAAATGTTCTATGAAAGACTGTATAAACATGGATAAATAATGGTTATTTTTATTTATTTATTTATTTTTTGCTCAGGCCATCATCACTATCACTATTGCTCATACCAGGTTATAGATTTGAGGAAACCTCTAACCCTAAATATATTCCCAAGCAATAAGGGTGTCTAATAACACAGCAGTTAGTGACAGCAAAGCAATGCTCTAAAAACCTTTTGAACGTTAACCATCATAAAGTAAGAACATGGCAATTGCACACAAGACTACAGTAAAATGCTCAACAAAAAAAAAAAAGAAAAAAAAAAAGAAAGACCTTGAAACACTTTAGTAATCATAATATCATAAAAGTGATTTTTGCATGGACAAACACCACACATTTTGTTTTGAAAACTCCAAAATCTATTTGGCATAACATACTGTTATGTGTGTGTGTGTGTGTGTGTGTATATATATATATATATATATATATATACACACACACACATATATAGCATTTACATTTTCAAATGTTTTACAAGATATGTCAAAATCCCTGAAAATACAGTTATCCAGAAAAAGAAGACTTGTTTAATAAATTGATAAGAAAATATTCCAAGTACTCAAGATATTAAGGTGTATTGAAGGTCATGTAATTTACAGTTCTTTTTGAATTGTGACCGTTGTAATCATTCTTGATGATTTCAGGTTTCTGTTTGACCTGTATATTATTAAGTGGGAGTGCTGTATGCTTAGAAGCAGGCTTTGTCATCACTTAAACTGCCATGAGTAATGTGTCACTTTATTAATGTGTTATTGTTTTAATATATAAAACTAATATAATTTCCAGAGAAAACATCTGCAAAGTGGATCATGAGGGAATGTAACTATTGTATGCTCGATATTCAAAGACTCCTTTGTCAAGATAGCAGGTTCATTCCACAAAACCGGTGCCTTTTCCACTTAGGAAAAAATAAAAAATAAAATGTTTAATTAACACTTTTTAAATATCCATGAAATGAAGACAACTTAAAATGACAAGAAATTGTATTGTGCCAGCAGTCAGTAAGGTAGTGCTTGTGTCAAAAATGATTGATGACTTCCGGTTTGAGCTCTGACCTCTTTGACCTTACCCCTCCCCCCATGACCTTGTGACCTTGAAATCACCTACATCGCGATTACCCCATGGCTTATTAATGAAGAAATATGTTGTATGTACAATTCGGACCGGTATTAGGTCATAAATGTCCAAAGGAATATTTTTGAACTTTTAAGGCTTGACACATCGGTGGACCACATGTCCAGTTGCATTCCATCACAGCTGTGTGTTATGATCTCTCTCTATGGGTATGTGAGGAAAAAGAAGGTTTAAAGGAGGAATATAAAAAATAAAAAAATAAAAGAATTAACAAATTTGAGAGACCAATATGCACACACACATATTCACACATACACATGTGTGTATTATAAAATGGATAGTATGTGTGTATGTATATATATAAATGATTTTATACAACAGTTCAGTGAGTAAGAAGTTGTGTTATTTTAGACACAATGTTGTCTGTTTTGCTCAATTTTGCCAAGCGAAAATATAAAGACAAAGCAGAACTGTTAGTCTCCAAGAAACACAGCGGCATTTAAAGGTGTCATATGATGCGATTTCAAGTTTTCCTTTCTCTTTGGAGTGTTACAAGCTGTTTGTGAATAGATAAGGTCCCTAAAGTTGCAAAGACTAAAGTCTCAAACCCAAAGAGATATTCCTTATAAAAGTTAAGATTTGTCCACGCCCTCCTAAAACGGCTCATTCAAACACTCCCCCACGTCTACGTTACGATGTGGGAAGATTTGCATAACGCTGCCCAAATGTTCACGCAAAGAAAAAAAGCGTAACTTTATTGTTGCTGCCACCACTGCCGCCAAGTTGTGAAGAGGCTGTGTGTTTCCTTACGAAAGCGAAAATACTTTGTTTAGCTTTCCAGAAAAGGACACAACTAGAAATCAGTTGTTAAGTTGTATTTACAACACTGCTCCAGAAAAGATTCAATCCAAATATTCAGATGTGTGCAGTGCATTTTATGGAGGACTGTTTCCGGATCCTGGGGGAGTAGACTAGAAAGCTGCCTGTTCTGATTCAAAAACTGTAAGTACGTTTTAAAATGTAAAGGATTTGCCACTGATGATTCAAACGTGAGTTTTGAGCAGTGTAGTGCTTGTTGTTTGTCATTTCTCCGTTCACAAATGCAGACATGGTTTTATGTGTACGTGGCGCGATGCAACACAATGCATAAAAAGACAGTATAAATCATCAAAATTATATTTTATATATAGTACTGTATGTGTGCCTCCTCAGCATATACCACCTTACCATTAGTTCAATTCCCGTATGTAAGGCAAGGACTGAGGGAAAGTGAAAATACAGGTAACCAATTAGTAATTAATAAAGAATTATCAAATAATTCTGCAGGACTTATTTTGAACCTGAAACAGTAGGCCTATTCTAAAGTGAAAATATTGGGAACCCATAAGTCATTAATAATGAACTCCCTAGACACTTCCTCCAGCTCTTCTGGGGGGATACTGAGGCGTTCCCAGGCCAGCCGAGAGACGTAATCCCTCCAGCATGTCCTTGGTCTTCCCCGGGGCCTCCTCTCGGTGGGACGCACCCGGAACACCTCCCCAGGAAGGGAGCAGATGCCTGTGTCACCTCAGCTGGCCCTCTCGATGTGGAGGAGCAGCGGCTCTACACTTGAGCTCTTCCCGAGTGGCCGAGCTCCTCACCCTATCTCTAAGGGAGCGCCCAGCCACCCTATGGAGAAAGGTTCGGCCGCCTGTATCCAGGATCTTATCCTTTTGGTCATGACCCACAGCTCATGACCATGGGTGAGAGTAGGAACATAGATCGACTGGAAAATCGTGATCTTTGCCTTGCAGCTCAGCTCCTTCTTTACCACGACAGACAGGTACATCGACCGCATCACTGCAGAAGCTGCACCTATCCGCCTGTCAATCCCCCTTTCCATTCTTCCCTCACTGGTGAACAAGACCCCAAGATACTTGAACTCCTCCACTTGAGGCAGGAGCTCTCCACCAACCTGAAGGGGACAAGCCACCCTTTTCCGGCTGAGAACCATGGCCTCGGACTTGGAGGTGCTGATTCTCAACCCAGCTGCTTCACACTCGGCTGCAAACCGTCCCAGCACACGCTGAAGGTCCTGGCCTGATGAAACCAACTTGACAACATCATCTGCAAAAAGCAAAGACAAAATCATGTGGTCTCCAAACCGGACACACTCCGGCCCCTGGCTGCACCTAGAAATCCTGTCCATAAAAATAATGAACAGGACCGGTGATAAAGGGCAGCCCTGCCGGAGTCCAACATTTACCTGGAACAAGTCTGACTTACTGCCGGCAATGCGAACCAAGCTCCTGCTCCAGTCATACAGGGACCGGACAGCCCTTAACAGAGGACCCTGACCCCATACTCCTGGAGCACCCCCCGCAGGATGCCGTAAGGGACACGGTCGAATGCCTTCTCCAAATCCACAAAACACATGTGGATTGGTTGGGCAAACTCCCATGAACCCTCCAGCACCCCGGCGAGGGTATAAAGCTGGTCCAATGTTCCACGACCGGGAAGAAAACCGCATTGTTCCTCCTGAATCCAAGGTTCGACTATCGGCCAAATTCTCCTCTCCAGTACCCTGGCATAGACTTTCCCAGGAAGGCTGAGGAGTGTGATCCCCCGTAGTTGGAACACACCCTCCAGTCAACCGATAGTCTTTCTCCATGGCCTCACCAAACTCCTCCCAGACCCAATTTTTTGCCTCCTCAACCACCCGACTGCAAGCCCGGTTGGCCTGCTGGTACCCGTCAGCTGCCTCAGGAGTCCCACAAGCCAGCCAGGCCTGGTAGGACTGCTTCTTCAGCTTGACGGCATCCCTTACTTCCGGTGTCCACCACCGGGTTCGGGGATTGCTGCCTCGACAGGCACCAGAGACCTTACAGCCACAGCTCAGAGTGACCACGTTGACAATGGAGGTGGAGAACATGGTCCACTCGGACTCAATGTCTCCAGCCTCCCTCGGAATCTGGTCAAAGCTCTGGTGGAGGTAGGAGTTGAAAATCTCTCTGACGGGGCTCAGCCTAACATTCCCAACAGACCCTCACAATACGTTTGGGTCCGCCAAGTCTGTCTAGCTTCCTCCCCCGCCATTGGATCCAACTCCGTCAGTTGACAGCTCCGCCCCTCTCTTTACCCGAGTGTCCAAGACATACTGCCGGAGGTCCAAACGAAACAACCACAAAGTCGATCTTTGACCTATGGCTTAGGGTGTCCTGGTGACACGTGCACTGATGGACACCCTTATGCTTGAACATGGTGTTTGTTATGGACAAACTGTGACTTGCACAGAAGTCCAATAACTGAACACTACTCAGGTCCAGATCAGGGGAGCCGTTCCTCCCAATCACACCCTTCCAGGTGTCACTGTCACTCCCCACGTGAGCGTTGAAGTCCCCCAGTGAACAATGGAGTCCCCGGTCAGAGAAGGCTGGGTACTCTACACTGCCATTTGGCCCGTAAGCACAAATGACAGTGAGAGACCTATCCCGACCTGAAGGTGCAGGGAAGCGACCTTTTTGTTCACCGGGGTAAACTCAAACACATGGCGGCTGAGCTGGGGAGCTATGAGCAACCCCACACCAACCCGCCGCCTCTCATCGGGGGCAACTCCAGGGTGGTAGAGAGTCCCGCCTATCTCAAGGGGCGTGGTTCCAGAACCCAAGCTGTGCGTGGAAGTGAGCCCGACTATCTCCAGTCGATAACTCTCAACCTCCCGCATAAGCTCAGGCTCCTTCCCCGCCCCATTCCATGTCCCTAAGACCAGTTTCCGTGTCCAGAGATTGGGTCATCAGGGTCCCTGCCTTCGACCGCTGCCCGATCCACAATGCACCAGCCCCATGGTGGGTCCACGGGAGGTTGGCCCCACATTGCTTTTTCGGGCTAAGCCCAGCCGGGCCCCATGAGGGGAGGCCCGGGCACCAGGCGCTCACATTCGAGCCCCCGCCCCGGGCCTGGTTCCAGGGTGGGGCCCCGGCTGCGCCATGCCGTGTGATGTCACAGTCCTTGTTTTTAAAACTTCATAAAGGGTTTCTGAACCACTCTTAGTCTGACCCATCACCTAGGACCTGTTTGCCTTGGGAGACCCTACTGGGGGCATATAGCCCCAGACAACATAGCTCTTAGGATCATTCACGTACTCAAACCCCTCCACCATGATAAGGTGGCGGTTCAAGGAGGAGCTAAAGTGAACCTATTTAAAAAAAGAAACGTGTAAAAGAAATAATTTATAGTTTGTTTGTTTTTTTTGTTGTTGTTTTTTTTTTGTTTTTTTAGAGTGTAAGTTTGATTTGAGTCAAAATTTAATTATTATTATTTACTAAAGTGAACCTATTAGTAAATAATAATAACTACATCATTTTTGACTCAAATAAAACTTACTATAAAAAAACCTATAAAAGTAATCATAAACTTAGAAAAAATGACACAACTTGTTTACGATCTTTATTTCAGACGAGAACATTTCTTAATATAGCATATTTTATTCCATTTTAACATGTATACTGCCCACATTTAAACTAATTTAACAAACATTTTATAATGAAAAGTTAAACATTTAAAAGCAAGCAAAACAAGTATACAGTATTTTGATTACTTTTATGTGCTGTAACAAAGTTGCTACTGTAGTAGTACTTTGTACTTGTCCTTTAACTCAAGTAATTTTGAAAATGAATAGATCTACTTAGAATTTTACTGAAGTAATATTTTATTGGGGTGTCTGTATCTGTTTACTCGTACTTGATTTCTGGGCCACAGCCTGATTATTATAGTAACTATTTGTGTATACCTGTTCAGTAGTAGTTATTTTCATTTTATTTTTCTTTAACCTTAACTAGTAGATAATTAATAATAGTTCTTCAGAAGGTATGACAGAATATATTAGTTATTGATTAGCTAACTGTTATTTAACACAGTCATAAAATTGTATTACATACTGATTAGTTAACATATCTTCCTTAGTAGTTAACAGTAGTGAGTTGTGTTAATGAATGATTACCTGTTAGTTCTTCAATAATTCCTCATTAGTTATGCAGTAAGTAAGAGACCGTATTCTAAAGTGTTACTGATACACAACTGGAGAAGTCGTGGCCTAATGGTTAGAGAGTTTGGCTCCTAACCCTAAGGTTGTAGGTTTGAGTCTTGGGCCGGCAATACCACGACTGAGGTGCCCTTGAGCAAGGCACCGAACCCCCAACTGCTCCCCGGGCACCACAGCATAAATGGCTGTCCACTGCTCCGGTTGTGTGTTCACTGTGTGTGTGTTCACAGTGTGTGTGTTCACAGTGTGTGTGTGTTCACAGTGTGTGTGTGTTCACTGCTGTGTGTGTGCACTTTGGATGGGTTAAATGCAGAGCACGAATTCTGAGTATGGGTCACCATACTTGACTGTATGTCACGTCACTTTTATCTTCCATGCACAGAAAGAGAATGTTAGCGTTTCTAAGCAATACAAAGCATGCATTTGCTCTAAAACTTCAATACAAAGCATGCAAGTTCTGTGAAATGTCCTTTTGATTGAGAGTTAATGCATGCAATATGCATGGTTCTAATATGTTACAGCTTTTATGCATAACTAGAACATGTAAGATCTTCCATGCACAGAAAGAGAATTTTAGTGTTTCTAAGCTGCACAAAGCATGCATATGCAGTAAAGCTTCAACACAAAGCATGCATATGCTGTAAAACTTCTTTTTGAGCCAGTTAGTTCATGCATTCAGTGTTAGAAGTAGAGCTTGCACTTTGTAACGGATTTTCGTTTTAAAAGGAAAAAAACAAAAACGAAAAACGGCTCGTTTCCCAATTTCCATTAGTAAATAGGAAAACAAAAAATGGAAAACAATCCTTTTTTCTTTTGATATTAAAAGACGAAAAACGGAAAACAATCTCGGTCAGGGTATATTCTGGCAAACCGTTTACCAATCACGTTTCGCAATCGGCAAAGCAAATTGTGGTACACGCCACTGCCAGCATGCGATGGGTAGCTCGCAAAGCACAATAGCCGTGTTTCCACTGTCGGGCTTAAAGCGGGCGTGCTAGTGCGTGCCTGGGCCAGTCGCATTTCCACTGTCACTTCCGGGGCTTGATCGTGCCTCGTCGGGGGTTCCTCGGGGCCAACGGCCAGGGTTTTTTGGCCCGACGAAAACCTTGGGCCAAAGCGGGCCAGCTGGGGCTAGAGGAGTGGTTATGAACAAAGGCGGAGTTTCTTCTAGTGTGGAGAGTGTCAGCGCCGTTCATTTCAGAAAGATAACAGCTATAACATCAACATTAAAAACTTTTAAAAAATAAGCTGAGCTCAAAACTCACTTTCAGTCAGCAGCGAGTGTTTGAAATAACGCAATCCAATGTGGATTATAATCATCATAAAAGGCAGAAATATTTATAAGCGTTGTAAAAGACTATGCATATATAGGTATATAGGCTACTGTGGCTACAGATAAACAGAAACAGACTCGACTGAATAAGCAGGCTATTTTCATAAGCGTTAAAAATAAATAAATAAAATAGAAATACATTTATTTCTGTGTGATTAATTTTGAGTCCTGATAAATTGATTCATTATTAAAGGGCGGGTTTTAGTGACGCGCAGCGGAGCTTCAGGCCCGACTGTCGAAACACTGCGCTATTCTGGCCTCGTGCTACTGGCCCGAGGCTATTTGCCCTGCCCGGCCCATTTTAAGCCCTGGCTCGCACTGGCCCGACAGTGGAAATGCGGCTAATGTTCCTCCGTGTTTTCTCAGCACGATAGCATAGAAAGTACGAGGTTTGAGAAGTAGAAGGCAGGGCAACAGTTAAAACATTTCAAAGTTAAAATTCTTAGACAAGTTTCAGTCAAATATTTATGGTTTAGACCTATAACAGAACCCAGTGTTAAAGTAGAGCGCAAACAATTATATCTGGAACATTATAATAATATGTTCACAGAACAACCTCCTTGACAGCAACCAATCTGGCTTCAGAAGTGGACATTCAACTGAGACTGCCTTGCTCTCAGTTGTTGAAGCCCTAAGACTGGCAAGAGCAGAATCCAAATCTTCAGTACTTATCTTGCTTGATCTATCTGCTGCTTTTGACACGGTTAACCACCAGATCCTCCTGTCAACCCTACTGACAAAGGGCATCTCAGGAACCATCTCAGGTCCTTCAAAGTATATTGGAGAGGTGAGGTGTCCAAGTCGCAACATCTAACTACAGGGGTGCCTCAGGGCTCAGTTCTTGGACCACTTCTCTTCTCTGTCTACATAGAATCTTTAGGTTCTGTCATTCAGAAACATGGCTTTTCATACCATTGCTATGCTGATGACACTCAGTTCTACCTTTCATTCCATCCTGATGATCCATCGGTAGCTGCTCGCATCTCAGCTTGTCTAACAGACATTTCTTGCTGGGTGAAGGACCATCACCTTCAACTCAACCTTGCCAAGACAGAACTGCTTGTGGTTCCAGCAAACCCATCGTTTCATCACAATTTCACCATCAAGGAAGGTACATCAACCATAACTCCTTCAAAAACAGCCAGAAACCTTGGAGTTATGATTGATGATCAGCTAACTTTCTCAGACCACATTGCTAAAACTGTCCGGTCCTGCAGATTTGCTTTATTCAACATTAAGAAGATCAGGCCCTTTCTTTTGGAACATGCTGCACAACTCCTTGTTCAAGCTCTTGTTCTGTCCAGGCTAGACTATTGCAACGCTCTCTTGGCAGGTCTTCCAGCCAGTTCTATCAAACCTTTACAATTAATCCAGAACGCGGCAGCAAGATTAATTTTTAATAAACTGAAAATAATACACGTCACACCTCTGTTTATCAATTTGCACTGGCTACCAATAGCTGCTCGCATAAAATTCAAGGCATTGATGTTTGCATACAAAACCACCACTGGCTCTGCACCCCGTTACCTAAATTAATTACTTCAGACGTATGTGCCCTCTAGAAGCATTCTGCAAGTGAACGTCGCTTGATTGTGCCATCCCAAAGTAGCACAAAGTCACTTTTACGGACTTTTAAATTAAATGTTCCCTCCTGGTGGAATGACCTTAGCCATCTTCAAGAATCGGCTTAAAACACATGTCTTCCATCTTTATTTGACCCTCTAACTTTTGCACTCACTATTCTAATTCTATTTAAAAAAATAAAAATGAAAATCTAACTAGCTTTCTAATCTTTTTGTATTCTATCTATTTTCTTTTCATTTATTATACAATTATAAAAAAAGACCTCTAACACTAGCTTGCTCTATTCTTTTTCTATTCTATCTGTTTTCTTTTTATTTATTATATTATTTAAAAGCCCTTGCTACGTGTACAGCATTTAAGCTAACTGAGACTTGTTATAGCACTTATATATCATTGCTCTTTTGTTGTTTTTGATTGCTTCCATTGTCCTCATTTGTAAGTCGCTTTGGATAAAAGCGTCTGCTAAATGACTTAATGTAATGTAATGTAGAATACAGACATGGTTTAAATGTCCTTTGAAATAACGCTAACCACTTGTTTTGGTATGGTGGAAATTTTAAGTAGCCTAGATCATTATTACATTTACATTTAGCAGATGATTTTATTACAATAAAAGCAGTCAAAATTAACAAAAGAGCAATACAGTGCAAATGCTATGACAAGTCTCGGTTAGCCCAACGCAGTTAAAGTAGTAAGGTTTTTATATATATATATATATATATATATATATATCGCATTTTGAATTTAGGTATAATTAAAACTTATAAAAAAAATAAATAAATATATATATTTGAAGTGGATGAAAAAAGTTAAGCAAAGTTGTCCTAAGACAATATCGCATTTTGAATTTAGGTTTTAGGACAACTTTGATTAGCTAAAGGATTTGATCCGCTTCAAATGTTGACTACTGTATACATACACACACGCAAAGAAAACAAGTAGTTAGAATATAAATATATAGAATATAGAAAGTAAGTGTTTTTTTTGAAAAACAAGTAGCCTAGATTGAAAACGAACAGATAGCAAGTAGAGGGTTGTGTTTTTTATTATTATTTAAATGCACACATGTAAACAAATGTACAGAATTATGTGAAGTTACATATTTACATTATTTTTACAGTTACATTGTGTGGCATGATGGGTAAGTAGTAGTTCTCAGAAGTGAATGGGGGGGGGTATTTTCTTGACGTCATCAAACCAAAGTCACAGTAAGCGCATCAAGTGGTATAACATTCCTGAATCCTGATATGAATTAGTCTTTGAAAGACCCATTATTATACACAATTCAGTGACCAGTTATTAAAGACAGACACTTGAATTTATCCCTGAATGAATCAGCATCTTGAACGAATAGATTGAATAAAAGTCTTCTTTATTAACACAGTGACCGCCACCTAGTGGCGATATTACTTTCATAAGTATCATAAAGTAGGCCTATCATTTCATTTTGTCATTACACATTTCTGTGTTAAAAATGTTGTATAAAACATTAATCTCATTTGATTATAGTAAATGCATGTACAGCCCTCTGATCAGCATTAAACTGTAAACAGGCCTACATCTAAAAGCCACTTCAGACACAGCTTCTATCTCTGAAGGCTTGATAAATACTGATCTAATTGGTAACTGCCTATTGTAATATTACATGTATTCTAATTTAACATTAACATTTAATAATTTAACATTAAGGATGACATACATATTTAGGCCTAATATGACATTCTGTTTAAATGGTTAATAAAAATCTGTTGCCCCTAATGGGAAAGTAAATTTCTGACACTGATAAGATTAATCTCTGGTTTATTTCTAGTTAGTGAGTGCAGGTATGAAAAAAATTCATGAGATAAACGGATATTTCATTTTTCAGATTTCAATATTAAATTACAAAACGATTGGGATGAAACCCTTATTTTATGCTTATTCATCACAAAGACAACAGTCTTCTTTAGGCTATTCATTTATTTTATGTGAGAATTAAGAATAAAAAAATTCTGCTGGCAGAATTTGAAAGAATATAAATCATTAAAGAACTTAGCACAAAAATCTGCAATTATCTTAAAGTCATTAGTTATTTTCCTATCAATACATAGTTGCTGAATAGAATTTTTAACTTGCTACCTTTCCAACCTAAAGAAGTAAGCAGCTGAATTCTGCTCACCCTCCTCCGGCCAATTCAGACCAGATCTGATAAAGCCATGGATTTAACAGTAGGCCTACGAAGCGTAGTTTAACTTCAACCTTGATACTACATCAGTAATTGATAACTGAAGAACAGCACAAAGCAGTAGATTAGCTGATGCTAAGGATTAGACATAACACAAGGATTAAATTAATTTGTTTTGTTTGTACAGATTGCAATGCAACTGTAAAAATAATGTAAATATGTAACGTCGTAGTTCTGTGAATATTTGTTTACATGTGCACTAGAACTGTTTGTAAGTGTGTATTGCTACTAGATCTTATATTTCAATGTACAGCTGTGAAATAAAGGTGTTCTATTCTATAAATTCAGTATAATGAAAGTGTGTTATATAATTAACTGATACAGTAATTGTCAGGTAAAATACAATTACAAACATTATTATAGTATGTCAACCATTGCCTTTTTAATTACATTGTTAAAATATATTTTACATGCAGTAATGCACATGCATCTTCAAGAAACATCTAAAAACACATCTCTTCCATCTTTATTTGACCCTCGAACTCTAGAACTCTCTAATCTAATTATATTTAATCTATTTTTATTCTTTTTTTTATTAAAAAAAAAACAAACAGACACTTGACCCTCTGTCACTTGCACTCTTCATTCGTTTTCTAACTGCTTGTTTTTCTAAAAAAAAAAAAAATCACTATGCAGGTGCATGATCCCTAAAAAATCGTGTTCTTTAGCCCCGCAATGAATTCGCGGAAGTGACCGCATAATAGACAGCCTCTACAGTATTCTAATGTTCCAGATATAATTGTTTGCGCTCTACTTTAAACACTGGGTTTTTGTTGTAGGCATAAACCATAAATATTTGACTGAAACTTGTCTATTAATATCTGTTTGCATGAACTTTAACTTTGAAATGTTTTAACTGTTGCCCCGCCTTCTACTTCTCAAACCTCGTACTTTCTATGTTATAGTGCTGAGAAAACACGGAGGAACATTGTGCTTTGCGAGCTACCCATCGCGTGCTGGCAGTGGCGTGTACCACAATTTGCTTTGCCGATTGCGAAACGTGATTGGTAAACGGTTTGCCAGAATATACCCTGACCGTATTTTGATTTCCATCTATAAACACAATCGGATAACGAGATTGTTTTCCGTTTTCCGTCTTTTAATATCAAAAGAAAAATGGATTGTTTTCCGTTTTTTGTTTTCCTATTTACTAATGGAAATTGGGAAACGAGCCGTTTTTCCTTTTTGTTTTTTTCCTTTTAAAACGAAAATCCGTTGGCCACCAAGTACAC